>NW_024412403.1:73884507-74087752 GCF_014898765.1 Herpailurus yagouaroundi | reverse complement strand
AGAGAGAGAGAGAGAGAGAGAGAGAGAGAGAGAGAGAGAGAGAGAGAATCTTAAGCAGACTCCACACTCAGCATGGAGGGCTCGATCCCAAGACCCTGGGATCATGACCTGAGCCAAAATCAAGAGTCGAACACTCAACTGACTGAGCCACCCTGGAGCCCTTATGGTTACTTTCTCATTACAGCATACAGTTAAGTAATTACAACACAGACCACATGGCCCACAAGACCTAACATAGTCACTACCTGGCCCTTCACAAAAAAAGGTTGCCTACCCCTAATATATCCACATGGTAGAATTCTATTTCGCCACAAAAGTCATCGTCAAATAAAAAATATTTAATGACACCTGATGACTTTAGTGTTACTATTGAGAAAAGAAAGTTAGAAAACATATGTAGCAATGATTCTTATTTTGTTTAAAAAAAAAATTAAAAGCCATTTTGGGGACGCCTAGGTGGCTCAGCCAGTTGAGCATCCGACTTCAGCTCAGGTCATGGTCTCCCAGTTCGTGAGTTCAAGCCCCGCATCAGGATCTATGTTAACAGTTCAGAGCCTGGAGTCTGCTTCAGATTCTGTATATCTCTCTCTCTCCCACTCCCCTGCTCATGCTCTGCCTCTCTCTGTCTCTCAAAAATAAGTAAATGTTGGGGCGCCTGGGTGGCTCAGTCGGTTAAGCGGCCGACTTCGGCTCAGGTGATGATCTCACGGTCCGTGAGTTCGAGCCCTGCATCAGGCTCTGTGCTGACAGCTCAGAGCCTGGAGCCTGTTTTGGATTCTGTGTCTCCCTCTCTCTGACCCTCCCCCGTTCATGCTCTGTCTCTCTCTGTCTCAAAAATAAATAAACGTTAAAAAAAAAAAATTAAGAAAAAAACAAGTAAATGTTTAAAAAAAATTTTTTTAAATTAAAAGCCATTTTAGAATACACATATACACATTCACATACATACATGCACACAGAAAGAGAGGAAAAAAGATACAGATATATGCCAAGATAATAACAGTGGTTCTCCCTTGGTAGTAAGATTTATAAGTATTTTAATTCTTTTCTTCATACATTTCAGTTTTCAATTTTCTACAATTAACATACATTACTCTCAGTCTGGAAAAGGAAGTGGAAGTAAAGAGCAAGTACAATGTACTTACCTGTAAGCACTATCATAAATATAGAATTTAGGAAAAAGCTTGGTGGGGACAAGGATCAAAGCAATTTAAGTATACCCTTTCAGGGGAAAAGAAAAATAAAACACTTCAGTGAACAAAGAGAGGAAAAATTATTTCTAAGATTCTCGAAATATGAAAAAGTTCAATGCCATACCACTACCACCCCCTGCCCACTTCCTTGATAACTTTAAGACCAAAAATGGTCACATAAAAAAAAAAATCACTTTCTCTATGGGTATAGTGGCTCAGGGAAAAAAATTATTCTCAAATTTCATCTCATTTATTTTCCAACTGCACTCCAAAGAACAAACCAAAAGGCTGATACATCATCAATAATCCTAAGGAAAAATTCTCTAAATGATACTATTTATGCATGCCCTGAATCTGAAATATTTAAACATCTATGCTAAGGAGCTCGCAGTGTGTTAATAGAGGAGATACACATAAATAACTATAACGTGAAGGAGACAAAAAAGTGGTTAAGTGGCATATGAGAAATACAAAAAGATCTGTAAAGATTAATTATGAACCTGGAATAAATATATTTACATATATATACACACAAACTTATGATGCTGCTTAAATGCTTACATATGTGCATTCAGATCATACCAAAATATTTAAAATATCATTTCAATAAATATCTTACCGATTTTAGGATTTCTGATCTTCGTTTTGATTGAAGGACATTAATCTGAGGGAAAATACAGTTGGTTAATCACCCAGTTTTTACTTTAAAAACTAATCTACAGTGCAATATTGTAAAATTTGCTTATTCTGAAGTTTAATACTTTTCCAGAAAAGTAAATAAAAACAAAGTTCAAGGTTTTTACCCTTTGACCTGCGTTTTGCAAAAACAGTTAAGACAAACATACCAATGAAACTGTCATCCATTTCAGTTCAAAGAAAAACTGGTCATGCTTAAGCCATAAATACTGTAATGATAAAACTATCACTTTGACAGACCTTTGAATTTCTCAGAATTCCATCTTTTCCCCGTCCTCCTCATCTAACTGTCCATCCAGACCCTTCAACATGTATCTGCAATACAAATCCTCACTACTTTTACCACCACTACCAACCATCATCCTATCTTTTCTAGACTGTTGCAATGGCCTATGAACTAGTGTCTCTATACTTGAGTCTCTACGATCCATTCTCCACACAGCAAGCAGAGTGATCTTTTCAAAATATAGATAAGATTATGCTATGTGCAACGTAAACCTTCCAACTTCCTTCTATCACCTACGTGGCCCTTTGTGATGATTGCCTCTCTAACCTAGCTTTCTACTACTTTCCCCTTTCTGTGCTCCAACTACAGTCCAAAACTACTTCCATCTCAACACCTTCAAACTAGCTGCTCTGTCTTCATGTCATGATTTTCTGCCCAGACACAAGGATACCTCTTACTAATCAGGCCCCAGCTTAAATATTATCTCCTCAAAAACGTCCAAGGTAGGCCCTATATACTAGAGTTGGTATACTCTCTAGTATACCAACCTATTTATTTTCTTCACAGCATTCATAACTACCTTATATTTTCTTATTTACCTATGTCTTACTCCCAGCTGCATTCCCCAAGTAGTACGTAGTGAGGACTCAATAAATATTTGCTAAATAAATTAATGGACCTTAAATATTTTAAGTAGACTAAACTTACTAAAAGACCAGTAAATTATGAAAGTTACCTTTGTAGTATCTCTCCCAACTCCAGAAAATTCTTAACAAGTATTTTATTTTTATCTGTTACATATCAGCTTAATGAAATTAAATGTTTATACAAAAAAAGAATCATTCATTTTTTTCTATTATTGTCAAAAGATTTACAGAATATCTTCCTTTTTAATATGTTCTTCTGCCTATTGTCTTACAAGATAATTTTAAAGCACTGATCGCAAAACAAAACCACACCAAGAAAAATCCAAATAACTACACTTAACTAACCACTAATTTCCTTTGTATGTGTTTCAAGGCCCATTCAGCTTTGAGAACTAAAATATTAACTTTCAAATGCTCTAAATAAAAGCAGGGGCTGCAGATAACCTATTATTCAAACTTTGAAAAATACCAAACAAAAGTGCCTCTCTTCTATGTTTTTTTTTCTGTTTGGCAACAAAAAACAGCATTTACTTGAAAAAAAAGTAAAATCATGTATTTAAGGAAGCTAAAGCATGACAAACTTTATAAATTTGGATATTTATTACTTACTATGCCCTAAAATCGCCACTTAGGCCATATAATTAAATGACACAACAGTTCTCATAAGAAAAATCAAATAATGCAATAGCTATAGAGGAAGCAGGGGTCCTAATGTGAAACTATTTGGATGAACACCACAGAAAATGGAAAATTTATTTTCCAACCACTGGACTAGAGGGAAGGAACACAACCTAGGAATAAAAGACACAGAAATAAATAATTACAATAAATGCAAGTAAGTGCTCTAACAGCAATGTGCATGACAATATTATGGCAGCACAGTGGAAGCAGAGGCAAGAATGATTCATTTTGCCTGGACAGGTTTGAGTAACTGACCACAGAACAGAGAATAAACTAGTAATGGAGCACGTAAAAGCAATGCAAGCAAGACCAGTTTTATGAGAACATCTTAATAGTCTAGATAAGAAATAATAAAGTGCTACAGCAAGGGTCAGAAAGAACAGACTTTAGAGATTCACAGAACTTTATAAGGCAGTTTTGGCTGTTAGGTATAGCAGCTGAGAATGAGAATATCTGGTGTAACAACTCTCCACAGGAACTTCTAGGATTGAGCAAAAGGGTGTCGCCATTCAAGTTAGGTAAGGGCAAAAAGACGCCACCCGGAAGAAGACAGTTTTCAGTTGTGAATACAAAAAGAAAGAGGGGCGTCTGAGAAAAATAAATTTTGTCATGTGTACTTAGTGGTAATTCAAGCAAAGAGCATGAGATTGTCAGGAAAATCAAAAGGTCAGAAAAGAACAGAACCAAAGATGTAAACCTGAAAAAGAGGTTGAAAAGGTAGGCAAAGGAGAGAAGCTCAACATGGAAACTGAAAAGCAACCGAAGCCGGGAAGATGACCTAAAGTTATTTGAAATAAATTAAGACAAAAGTATATTTCAAGAAAGAGTGTGGTCTACCATTTCAGTGAAACGCGAGAGTCAAGTTGGTTAAAAATTAAATTCTATCTAATGAGTAAGACCTTAGCATGAACCATTTCAGTGGAATCGGATAGGAAGACAGTATTCGTATTACTGCAGAAGTGGGGTGAATGTGAGGTAGGTAATGGGAAATAGGAAATTACAGACCATGCCATTCTAGAGACTTTCATTAATAAACGGAATTCACTTCAGTTTTTAAAATGTAACTTCCCACTTACTGAATAGAAATTTTTTAAAAATCTTAGTCTTTTTCTACTGTTTTGCAAAGTTATCTAAGGAGGGTTTTTTTAATGTTTTACTTTGAAAGAGTGTAAGTGCAAGGGGGGGAAGAGGAGGGGTAGAGAGAAAGAGGGACAGATGATCTAAAGCGGGCTCCGTGCTGACATCAGAAAGCTGGATGTAAGGCTTGAAACCACGAATGGAGAGATCATGACCTGAGCTGAAGTCGGACACTCAACTGACCGGGCCACCTAGGCACCCCATCTAAGTAGTTTTTAGGCACTAATTTGTATATGGTTACTTATGTATGTTTTTAAAGAAATGCCCTGTGATCACTATGAAGTCAACAATCTCTGAGGACTCTATTGCTGTTTTGTAAAAGGAGATTTAGACAAAATAAGCTTTAGAGCTTTCAACTCATGATACATGGGAAAATATCAAGTACATGTGAAACAATGTGTATGTGCCTTCACTTTTCACATCTCTTGAATCCCTTTGGAGACCTATCAAATCCAAATAGATTTCAATTATACATAAGACCAGAAGATCACCAGGCAACTTACCAAACACTGATCTCTAGTTTTAAAAAACACCACATTTTGGGGGTGCCTGGGTGGCTCAGTCGGTTGAGCATCTGACTTCGGCTCAGGTCATGATCTCACAGCTCGTGAGTCCGAGCCCCGCGTCGGGCTTTGTGCTGACAGCTCGGAGCCTGGAACCTGTTTCAGATTCTGTCTCCCTCTCTCTCTGCCCCTAACCCACTCACATTCTGTCTCTGTCTCTCTCAAAAATAAATAACCATTAAAAAAATTTTTTAAACACCATATTTTTTCTCATATTTACATTATGGTAAATATGAGAACAGTGTTTCTAGAAATATTTTTCATTTGGCAACATAGTAAGCCTTAGTACTTCTAGGAGTCTACTCTAAAGAAATAATCAGAAATGTGGCAAAAGATTTATATACAAAGATGTTATTATTATTTATAATTATTGAAAGCTACATTTTTACTATTTCCAGTAAAAACTGGCAACACTATATCTGATCATCAGATACTAACGAAATTGACACAGTAATTCCACAGAATAAAATATAGCAATTAAAAATGCTTTTTACAACATTTAAAAATGAGAGAAGTATCATGTTAAGTGAAAAGGTGAAGAAATCCAAACCAAAGGTGTACACATGTACACACATAAATATATGCACAGAGATATACAGACAAGTGAAAAGTTTTCACAAAAGATCATGGTTTGATTTTAAACTCAAAGAAACATTATTAATTGTTCTTTCAATGCCATCATTCAAAAGTAAGGACGTGTTTAGTAAGCGTTTTTTGAAAACACATAATAAATATACCTGAAGTACGTAGTCGAGGGCTATATGTCGAAAACATTTTCTTGTTGCTGTCAAAATGTTTGTGGCTTCCTCAACTTCGTGCTGTTTGTTTCTTTGTACTTGAGCATTTTTTACTAATGCATTTTCTTTTTCTTCACTGACTTTTTCAAATTGCTTCTTGGCATCTTTGAATTTTCTAAGATCTCTAAAAAATAAAAATAGTGAAACTTTCATAAATCCAATTATGGGTGGTCTGCAAACCACTTTAAGAAATATCATTCATTTCTTGTTGAGGGAAATTACTGGGTCAAGGGCATGAATATATTCTTAAAACACACACTGATACAATCCTTTGTAAAACAACTGTGTACCCGTAAAGAGTAAGTTTCCATTCAGTATTCCAAAAATCCAAAACCCTTGATTAATGATCTTAGATAAATACATGATATCCCTTCATTTTTTTCTACCAGAGAACTAGGCAAAATGACTTGAAGACAAATAATTTAAAAAATGATAATAAAGCCATAAATTTTCATGTATACATTCTATAAGGACATTCTGAACATTAATCTATTATTTGCAAAGAATCTGTAAGACGTCACTAACGAAACAATAAATTCCAACCTGCTAAATGGCAGTGCACTATGTTCATGAGAGCTGCCACTATCTGCAGCTTATAACATGTGCCATTTATCCTGAATACTATATCGTAACCAACGTTATCTGTAATTTTATATATTCTCAGTCAGGAATTAAAAGAGAAAAACTGATTAATGTGGGAAAGGAAAATGTTCCTATCTAGAAAATTTGGATGTCTTCTATTTCTAGTTTCATTTTATTTCACATATAGAACGGGATGAATGTGACATAAAAGGCTCACATGTGGCAAAAAACATGCACTTTCCTGACTCATTTTCATATATTCCATTATCTTCTCTTCAAAAAAAATACCATATTGAGACAAAGGAAAACTTAGTCTCAACTATAATAACTAATAGCATTTCAATCACTTTTGGGGTCTGCTTTGATTTTGAAAGGCCATTAAATTATTTCATTTATTTTTTAATCTTTAACAATCCTAGTTATGTATCCTGAATATAAATTTCATAATATAAATGATTCACTGAAAGGCATCAAGTCTGATTCCTTTACAGAGTAACTCTGGAAAAAATGCAATATATATTTCACAAAGCAAAAAAGCAAACAAAAACTCCAAAATTTTCAATAAATCATGGTCCATAAAATTCCTCTCAAAAGATACCAACTCCCAGATGTGATCATTCACTGGTTACTTTTCTTTTCACTGTAATTGACTTACTCTTTAACAAAGTTCTGAAGCTGTGCTTTAATTGATCTCTGAGTTTGGTCAAATAGGATCTAAAAGATAAAATGTAACATTAAACAATTAGAAAAGTAAACAAAAAAATAATTTTCACGTAGATTGGTAAATAATACATCTTTCCGCTATTACTCCAATTCTTTTTTTTTTTTTAATTTTTTTTTCAACATTTATTTATTTTTGGGACAGAGAGAGACAGAGCATGAACGGGGGAGGGGCAGAGAGAGAGGGAGACACAGAATCAGAAACAGGCTCCAGGCTCCGAGCCATCAGCCCAGAGCCTGATGCGGGGCTCGAACTCACAGACCGCGAGATCGTGACCTGGCTGAAGTCGGACGCTTAACCGACTGCGCTACCCAGGCGCCCCTACTCCAATTCTAATAACACCTCTATTTCTTATTGAAGACCAGCTAAAAAAGTAAGGATTTAAAAGAGAAACTGAAACTGATTTTTAAGCCAGTTTCATCTAAAAAATAAAATTATTTTTATTTACAGAGAAAATCACATCTGCATTAACATTTAAATACAATGTTGAAATAACAGAGTGATTTATTTCCTTGATTTTAATTCAAGCTTTGACAAATAACCTAAAAAGTAATATGAAGTCTACTTTATTTACTACAGGAATTTCTTACTTTAACATATCAAAACATACTAAGTAAAAACAACTCCAGAACTGCTTCATATCATCTTAGTTAGAGGTTATTCAACAGGGAAAATGTAGGGATTTCAATGTTTTACATTCTTAATTCAAGTAAACATTATATGGTCCTTTGGGTTCAATGATTGCTAAGATTAGAGACAAGAATAAAATTTTACTCCTCGTGACAATATTTTGCCCCATTTAAATGATACCACATATTAAACTCTAGTAGCTCCATGTGTGGGCAATTTCACTGGGCTTCTCATGGAAACTCCAAATACTTCTATAATTAACAGATACATTTCATTCAATAATTAACAGATACACTTCATTCAGAGTTGGAAACAGATGTCAGATGAACAGACACAAAAATCAATATTCAAAACAAAAAGAAAATCCTGTGTTCTCCAACTTATTAAAACAATACCAATTTCACTCTCTCTGAAATCTTGCTACTAGCAAAGTCTCATGTTCTTGCCTAAATACCAAACACCACACACACACACACACACACACACACACACACACACACCTGGATTGAGTACTAAAGGGTTTAAAAATCTGACAATTTACTTCCAGAGAGAAAAAATTATTTTCTGTACTATGTTAAACTATTAAACCCAAATTAAGCAGAAGAAAGGAAATAATAAAGGTAAGACTGGAAGTCAGCTACATAGAAAACAGAAACTCAACAGCCAAAACTCAATGAAAGCAAAAGCTAGTTCTTTCAGAAGATCTATAAAGTTGATAAATCTCCCATCAAAGTGATCAAGAAAAAATTTTAAAACACAAATTTCAAATGTCAAGAAGGAGAAAGATGACATTACCACAGATTCTACAGCTATTAAAAAAGGATAATCAGGAGAATTGGGGAACAATTTTAGGCCTATAAATTCAATAGAGATGGGTTAATTCTTTGAAAGACAAAACTACCAAAGTTCACTCAATAAGAAACCAATAACCTAAACAGAAACAAAGAAATAGAATCTATAGTTAAAAACCTCCCATAGCCTATAAAGTTACAGCTGTATTTACATAAAACCTAGCAGTCCCATTCCTAGGTATTTGCCCAAGAAAAAAGAAAACTTAGAGTTACACCAAAACCTGTATGCAAATGTTTATAGCAGTGCAATTCCTAAGTGCCTCAAACTAGAAACAATCTAAATGTCCTTGAAGAAGTAAGCTATGGTACATCACACAACAGAATACTACTCAGCAATAAAAAGGAGCAACTATTAATACATACAACAACATAGATGAATTTCAATGGATTTTGCTAAGTAAAATAAGTCATATTCAAAAGGCTACAAGCTATATGATTTGATTTACAGGACACTCAGGAAAAGATATAACTATAGGGATGGAGAACAAATCAGTAATTACTAGTGGTAAGGGGTAGGAGGAAGGGTACTACAAAGGCATAACATAAGGCTATTTTTAGGGTTATTGGAACAGTCATGCATATAGATTGTGGTATGGAGATCCAACTGTATGCATGTGTCAAAATTCATAAAGCTAACTATATTAGTTAGTATCCTTCCAGAACTAGAACAAATGATCCTATTGTATGGAACCACAAAAGACCCCAAAGAGCCAAAGTAATCTTGCAAAACAAAAACAAAAACAAACAAAAAACAGAAAACTGGAGGCATCATACTATACTACAAAGCTATAGTACTCAAAACAGTATGGTACTAGCATGGAAACAGACACCTAGATCATGGAACAGAATAAAGAGCCCAGAAATAACTTCACACTTATATAGTCAATTAATCTACGACAAAGGAGGCAAGAACATACAATGGGGAAAATACAGTCTCTTTAATACATGATTGGGAAAACTGGACAGCTACATGCAAAAGAATGAAACTGGACCACTTTCTTGCACCATACACAAAAATAAACTCAAAACAGATTAAAGACCTAAATGTGAGACCTGAAACCTTATGTATCCTAAAAGAATACATAGGCAGTAAATTCTTGGACATTGGCCTTAGTATTTTTCCTAATCTATCTCCCCAGGCAAGGGAAACAAAAGAAAAATAAACAATTGGGACTACATCAAACTAAAAAGGTTTTGCACGGTGAAAGAAACCATCAATAAAATAAAAAGGCAATATACTGAATGGGAGAAGATACTTGCAAATGATATATTTGATAAAGGGTTAATACCCCAAATATATAAAGAACTCATACACCAAACAATCTGATTTAAAAATTGGCAGAGGACTTGGGTAGACTTTTTTCCAAAGAAAAGATACAAATGGCCAACAGACACATGAAAAGATGCTCAACATCATTTACCATCAGGGAAATGCAAATCAAAACCACAATGAGATATCACCTCACACAACTCAGAATGGCTAGTATCAAAAAGACAAAAAAGAGTAAGTGTTAGTGAGGATGTGGAGACAAGAGAATCCTCAATATCCCTCATGACCACATATGTAAAAATTCTTAATATGTAATAATGATATACAATAACAACATATAAAGAGAACAATATACGATGACAATTGGGATTTATTCTGGGAATGCAAGATGGATTTAACATTAAAAAGTCAATGAATATAATTTACCATGATAACAAACTAAAACAGAAAAACTGTATGAGCATCTCAATAGAGACCAAAAAGCATTTGACAAAATTCAACACCCATTCCTGATAAAAACTCTCAGGAATCCAGGAATAAAAGGGAACTTCCTCAAACTAATAAAGAGCACATACAAAAAATGTACAGCTAACATATTCAGTGGTGAAAGGCTTCTTAATGGCAACACTCAAGAACGAGGCAAGAATATCTGCTCTCATCACTTCTATTCAACATTCTACTAGAGATCCTAGCAAGGCAATCAAGCAAGAAAAATGAAAAAAGGGGGACATATTAGAACGGAAGAATACAAAGCTATCTTTATCTACAGATGATATGATTGAGATAATACTATGGAATTTACAGAAAAGTCTACCAGAACTAACAAGCATATTTAGCAAGGCCACAGGAACAAAGTCAATATACAAAAATCAGTGATATTTCTATATACCAGCAACAACTTAGCAAGTGAACTTTAAAAAGGCCTGGGTGGGTGGCTCAGTCGGTTAAGTGTCCAACTTTGGCTCAGGTCATGATCTTGCGGTTTGAGCTCGAGCCCCACGCTGGGCTCCCTGCTGTCAGCACAGAGCCCACTTCAGATCCTCTGTCCCCCTCTCTCTGCCTCTCCCCTGCATACACTCTGTCTTTCAAAAATAAACACGACAAAAAAATATATCATTTACAGTAGCATCAAAAAATGGGAAATGCTGGGGTACCCAGGTGGCCCAGTCAGTTAAGCATCGGACTCTTGATCTCAGCTCAGGTCATGATCTCATGGTTTGTGGGTTCAAGCCCCACATCAGGCTCTGTGCTCTCCCTCTCTCTCTGCCTCTACCCCACTCATGCTCACTCTCTCTCTCTCTCAAAATAAACAAATTAAAAAAAAAATTTAATAGGAAATGTTTAGGGATACATACGTAAGATTTGTACAGTGAAGACTACAAAACATTACCAAGAGAAATTAAAGAAAACTTAAGTAAATAGAGAGATATACTGTGTTCATGGATTCAAAGACTGATTATTAGTAAGATGTCCATTCTCACCAAATGAATCTATACATTCAATACAATCCCACTCCAAATCCCAGTAAGGCTTTCTGTAGAACTTAAAAATTTGATTCTAAAATTTATATGAAAATGTAAAAGACCTAGAATAGCCAATTTTGAAAAAAAGGAAGAAAGTTGGAATACCTATACTACTTGATTTCAAGACTTACTATGAAAGCTACAGTAATTAAGGCTATTGTGGTATTAGAATAAAGACAGGCAAAAAGATCAATGAAATAAGACAGAGCCCAAAACTGACCCACACATTTTTTTAGACAGAAAGTACCAACGGTGCAGTACCAACTGGTGGTATAGTGGTGAACACAGCTGCCTTCAAAAAGGTGCCAATAGGGAAAAACCATTTTGAGCAAATGGTGTTAAAACAAACAACTGAAGAGCCATAGCCTGAAAAAAAAAAAAAAGGAACTTTGACCCTTACCATGCAAACATATAGAAAAAGTAACGCAGAGTGGATCACAAATCTAAACATAAACTAGGCAAACATTTCTTGGTAGAATACAAAAGGAAAACATAAAATAAAAAAGTCAATAAACTGATTTAATCAAAATTAAAAGCTATAGCTTTTCAGAAGATACTCATAAAAATGGAAAAGACAAGCCAAAGCCTCAGAGAAAGTATCTGCAAAACATTTATCTGGCAAAAGACATTTCTGGAATACAGAAAGAACTCGTATAACTAAGTAATAATAAGATAAGCAATCCAAAAAAGTTTAATGGGCAAAAGAGCTGACATTTCACCAAAGAAGATACATTGACAGAAAAACACACAAAAACACACTGAGCATCATTAACTATTAAGAAAATACAAATTAGGGGCACCTGGGTGGATCAGTCAGCTGGGCCTCCAACTCTTGATTCTGGCTCAAGTCATGATTTCACAGCTTGTTAGATCAAGCCCCACATTGTGCTCTGTGCTAAGAGCACAGAGCCTGCTTGGGATTCTCTCTCTGCCCTTCCCTTGCTTGCATGCACTCTCTCAAAATAAATAAACTTTAAAAAAAACTCCCTATCTTGGAATTGGATCTCTCTCAAAATAAATAAACTTAAAAAAAAAAACAGAAAATGCAAATTAAAACAATGGTGAATTTAAAAAGAGTGGCCATACCAAGTGTTGTTGATCATGTGAAGCATCTAGAACTCTTGTACATGGCTGCTGTAAAATGAAGTCAACTTTGGAAAATAATTTCTAAATTTTGGGAGGTTTTCTTTAATTTCTTTGAAGAAGTTAAATATTTTTAGAAATTTAAAGGTCATGGGTACTCTGTACTGTAACTATTCTGTAAGTCTAAGAGTATCTGAAAATAAAGATTTTTAAAAATTTTTAGAAATTTAATATATGAATATTAACATTATTATTATAAACAGTAAGTTCTTTTTTCTTTCCTTAATTTTCTTTACAATATTTTATAGTCTTCACTATACACACAGTTTTGTAAAAAGTTAAATATAATCCTACCTTATGTATGAACTAGCCACTCCTGGCTATTCACACAAGAGAAATAAATGCATATACGTATACAAACTTTTACAAATATTTTTGTAAGCAACTTTATTTGTAATAGACAAAGCCCAGAAACAACTCAAATGTTCATTGTGGTGGCTTTAAAATATGTCCACAAATTCTTTGACACTCCTCCCTTCAAAAATGGAGCCTGATCACCTTGAGAGCAGGCTGGTCATAGCGACTTACTTCTAACAAATGGTAATATGGAGGACGTGACAATGTATGCCTTCTAAGACTAAGTCATGAAAAGCAATGTAGCTTTTTCTTTGCCCTTGCTCTTGTGCTCTTGGATCCCCTGTTTGGGGAGTAACCAGATTCCATGTACTAAGGACACTCAAGCAGCCGAGGGACAAGGCTCCCTGGCGAGGAACTGAGGCCTGGATCCAACAGCCACACACACTTCCTATCTCGGAATTGGATCCTCCAGCCCCAGTAAAGCTTTCAACTGACTGTGGCCCAGCCAATATCTTAATAGCAATCTCATACAAGACTCTGAGCCAGAGCCACCCAGCTAAGTCTAAAGTCTAAAAACACCTGGCCCAGAAACCAGATAATGTTTATTGTTTTAAGCCACTATATTTTGGGGTAATCCACTCTATGGTAATACATAACTAATACATCCATCAACAGGTGAATGGATAAATTATGGTATATCCATACAATGCAATACTATTAAGCAATAAAAAAAGGAATGAATTATTGTTTTTCTTTTTTTAATATTTATTTTTGGGGGGGAGAGCATAAGTAGGGGAGGGGCAGAGAGAGGGACAGAGGATTCAAAGTGGACTCCATGCTGACAGGCTCACAGCAGAGAGCCAAAGTGGGGCTCAAACTCACAAACTGCGAGATCGTGACCTGAGCCGAAGTCAGATGCTCAACCGACTGGGCCACCCAGATGCCCCTGGAAAGAATTATTGTTAAACACAACACAATTGAGTCTCAAAATAATTACACTGATTCAATTTACATGTAAGTATAGAAAATCGAAACTAACCAATAATGACAGAAAGCAGATCGGTGAATGTCTAGAAATAAGAAGGCAGCAAATAGAATTACAAAGTAGCAAAGGAAAACTTTTGGGGTGTAACTGTTATGTTCATTAAATTAATTAAGGTGACAGTTTTATTCAGGTTTACATACGTCAACGCTCACCAAATTGTATGCTTTGATATGCTGTTTATACCAATTATCCCTCAGTAACGTTTAAAAATAAGTATATTCCAGAGAGAAGAACACAATGTTTTCCTGTGTAGTGTTTCATTGTTTTAAAACTATACAAACATTACGTAGTATCTACATCCTCCAAGATAAAACATTACCTAAACTAAATTTTATATATGTTTGACTAGAATAGGAAGTACTTTAGGAAATTGCCAATAATCGAGGCTACCCATTTTCAACACTTCGATTACAGTGAAAATTATATTGTTAATGCAAAAGCAACTGAGTAAAAAGCTGTCTCCTACTTGCCAATCTCAAGCCATCCAGCCACAGAACAGCTCGCTAACACTTTTCTGTGGTGAACCGCTGCACAGAACTGCCTCATTTAGTCTCATTTCCTAAGTCATTAATCTATACTCTGCTTGAGAGAGAATTCACATCATTTCTTTTCATATGCTGCAAGTAAAAAGCTATAGAAGACTTGAAAGAAACAGGGACTAAAGTAAAAGTACCCTTGTCAGGACCAATCTCAAGTAGCACTGGTACCTAGAAGCCAGGTACCAAATGAAGTCTGCAAGACTCTTTCCTTAAGTTTGATTTGATTTCCCCATTTTCCTTGTGTTGCGTTCTACTATCTTCACTAGTTGAGGATTCTGATCCAGATCTTATCCAAAGTGTCCAGTGACCACCCAAAAACTTTACCTAGGTTTTAGACCAAAAAATCTGTTTTACCCTTGGAATTAAGTATATCTCAGGTCTTCTGTTTCTACACCAGAAAACGTGGAATGGTATAATAAAACCACAATGACAGACTCGGGGGTGGGGGTGGGGGTGGGGGTGGGGGGGGGAGGTACCAACACAAAAGCTAAGGTTCAGTTCCATTTCTAAAATTAGCAGTAGGGGCGCCTGGGTGGCGCAGTCGGTTAAGCATCCGACTTCAGCCAGGTCACGATCTCACGGTCCGTGAGTTCGAGCCCCGCGTCAGGCTCTGGGCTGATGGCTCAGAGCCTGGAGCCTGTTTCTGATTCTGTGTCTCCCTCTCTCTCTGCCCCTCCCCCGTTCATGCTCTGTCTCTCTCTGTCCCAAAAATAAACAAACGTTGAAAAAAAAATTTTTTTAAATAAATAAATAAAAATAAAATTAGCAGTATTATTCCTACCAACATATACATAATAATCAACAATATGTCATTTGACCTATGCATGTGCTAATTACAAAAGGATCTGACTTAAGTGCACAGATAATGGTTGTTTTAAACCAATGGCTTACACTCAGGTTATCCCCCATTCATGTCTGGACACAGTTAAAGCAACACTATCTCAGCTGTTTTCAGAAAACGATGAAAACTGAGATGCAGTTTACGTATGGCAAACAGTACTCTACAAAGTTTAGTACAAGATAGGCTACACATCCACAGTTGGCACTGAAGATTTTCCAGTTCTTACCATTTAGGCCCCATTGGCTCAAAGCATAAATTTTGTAGTTTAAAGTCTTTGTCACCCATTTAAATATTATTCAGCTACCACAGCATTCTCTTCTATGATTCCTTCCATAGGACATAATCATCCCTCTCCGTTCCAAAATCTATAGAAGAGTACAGGGCTATGGTTGTGAATTCCCTGAATCTTTTATTTAGTTAAGCTCATTAGGCCTGTAATAAATAGGTCAATAACAAATCAAGAGGACTCTTCTTTGCTATCATCAGGAACAGAGCCCAATATGCAAATTATTGTTTATTATGTGTTCCTCTTTTTCTATATTCTTTGCCTGTCCTAGCCTATCCATTTCTCTAAATTCTTCTTTCTCCCTTTCTTGAGTGCTCTACAGCAGTGGTTCTTCACTAGCTTTAGTGTGAAAATCACCTGCAAAGCTAACAGAAACTACCAAGGTCCAAGCTTGTTAAAGAAAGATAAAATCCGGGGCGCCTGGGTGGCGCAGTCGGTTGAGCGTCCGACTTCAGCCAGGTCACGATCTCGTGGTCCGTGAGTTCGAGCCCCGCGTCAGGCTCTGGGCTGATGGCTCGGAGCCTGGAGCCTGTTTCCGATTCTGTGTCTCCCTCTCTCTCTGCCCCTCCCCCGTTCATGCTCTGTCTCTCTCTGTCCCAAAAATAAATAAAAACATAGAAAAAAAAATTTAAAAAAAAAAGAAAGATAAAATCCTTCTGTATTTTTATTACATTTGCTAGGTGATTCCATTACTTAGAGATTGAGACAGGCTGCTCTAACCTAGGGGTTCTTACATTGGTTGCACATTAGAATAACCTGGGGAACTTTTAAATACCCTGATGCTGAGATAATTAGAAACACTGGTGAGACTCAGGAATCAGCACATTTTAAGCTCCCCAGGTGTGAACCAAAATTATTCGTATCGCCTGGGTGCTTGTTAGAAAAGCATTTCCAAAACCAGGCCAGACTTACAGAATCAGAGTCTGCGTTTACTAAGAATTCCAAGTAGCTTATTTGGAAGAAGCAATACACTGCTTCTCAAACTGGGCTGAACTCTGGAATGACCTGGGGACCTTTCAAAATTACTGATGCCTACTCCCAAAGACTCTGATTTTAACTAGTCTGGGTGACAGCCTTGGTTCATCCACTACCACTCCACTGCTAAGAATTCAAGGTAGCTAAAATCACTAAATCACTTTCACTAAAGCAGAAAGAGGCCTCTCTTCAGTGGGTGTCACGACACATACAGTCCTGGGAACTGGGCAAAAATAAAGTAGTCCTTTAGTGCACAGGTCAGCACATTTTTCTGTAAAGGACTAGACAGTATTTTAGGCTTGTGGGCCATGTGGTCCCTGTCACAACTACTCTGTTGTTGTAGTGCAAAAGCAGCCATAGACAATACAGAAACAAATGAATATGTGTTCCAATGAAACTTTATATGCAAAGCAGGGGAGGGATGGGTTAGATTTGTCCTTCAAGCCAAAGTCTGCCAACCCCTGCTCTAGAACAGTGGTTCTCAAACTTTAGAGTACCTTAGAACTGCCTAGAAGGCTTTGTTCAAACACAGATTGTTGGCTCCTGGCCTCAGAGTTGCTGATTCAGTAGATCTGGGTAAACTCTGAGAAGCTGAAGTTCTAACAAGTCCCAGGGTGATGCTGATACTATTGGTCCATGGGCCACAATTTGAGAACCGCTGGGTTATTTTTTTTTTTAATGTTTATTTATTTTTGAGAGAAAAAGAAAGAGAGCGAGTGCGGGCTCACGTGCACATGAGTGGGGAGGGACAGAGAGAGGGAGACAGAGAATCCCAAGCAGGCTCCCTGCTATCAACGCAGAGCCCAATGCAGGGTTGAATATCACAAACCACGAGATCATGAGCTGAGCTGAAATCAAGAGTCAGATGCTTAACCAACTGAGCCACCCAGGAGCCCCAAGAATCACTGATTTAAAGTAGTGGTTCTCAAACTTCACTACATGTCAGAATCACCTAGAGAAATTTTTAAAATTCTGATGCTATACTCCAGATGACATAAATCAAAATCTCTTTCTACTGTAAAGGCTCCTAACACTTATGGCACACATCATTGGTGTGTTGAAAGATACAGTAGACGGTTTATATAGAGGGCCACCAATAATTCCTCTCATCACTCCATGTGCATGGTACTCTCCCACCAAGAGGTAGAGTTTATTACCCTTTACCTTAAATCTGGCATAGCCCTGTATCTTGCTTTGATCAAAAGAATGTAGCAAAAGTGATCCTATGTGACTTCCAGGCCAAGCCCATAAGAAGTCTTACACCTACTGATTTCACTCACTTGAAAGCCAGCTATCACATTAAGAAGACTGACTACCTGGGGCACCTGTGTGGCTCAGTCAGTTGAGCGACAGACTCTTGATTTCAGCTCAGGTCATGATCCCAGGGTTGTGGCATTGATTGAGGCCCATATCAGGGTAAATGCCGAGTGAGGAGCCTTGGGATTCTCCCTCCCTCCCTCCCTCCCTCCCTCCCTCTCTCTCTCTCTCTCTCTCTCTCTCTCTCCCCCTCTCCCTCTCTCTCTCTCCCTCCTTCCCTCCCCCCCACCCCCATCTGCCCATCTCTCCTAGTCATGCTCTCTCTTCTAAAATAAAAAAAAAATTTAAGTCTGACTACCCTCCTGTAGAGAGACCACATTATAAGAGTGAAGTCCTAGAGAATGACAGACTCCAAAGGGCAGGAGAAACCTGGCCAACTTCACCCATTCTAGCCACCCCAGCTGAGGCACCAGACAAATTGGATCCTCCAGCCATATACAAGCCACTCAGCCAACACCAACTGGAGTAGAGACTAGCTGGCCTCCCCAAACCCTGCCCAAACACATGATAGTTGTTGTTTTAAGTCACTAAATTTTGGGGTGGTGGTTAAACAGAGATAAATAAGATGTCAACAGTCATACAGAAGATATTAGTGTCCTGTTTATGTAAGTTTTTACAGTGATTTAAGAAGTTGTAAACTATTTGGTACAACCATTCCGAAATTAACAACTGCTGGGGTGCCTGTGTGGATCAGTAGGTTAAGCATCCAAATCTTCTGACTCTTGATTTCGGCCCAGGTCATAATCTTGTGGTTTGTGGTTTCAAACCCCAAGTCCGGCTCTGAGCTGACAGTGCAGAGCTTGCCTGGGATTCTCTCTCTCTCTGCTCTGCTCACTCTCTCTCTTTCTCTCTCTCTCAAAATAAATAAATAAACTTAAAACATTTTAATTAAAAAAGAAATTAACTGCTAAAATGAATCTTTTTTGCTAAAATTATATTTTAATACTATTTGTCTGACTTGCTCTATAAAGTATTTAAATGCAGTAATTATTGCTTTGACAAAACTATATAATGTTCCCCCTGGCATTACCATTTGAATCACCCAAAACTACTGCAGTCACAATTTGTTTGTCATCACTTCTTCGCTTAGTACCCGTTGTCAAATATTTCATCTTTCTTTGGCTCTTTCACAAATTTTTGCTATTAATTTGTTCTTACTTTTCACATTTCTTCTACTAATAAGATACATATGGTTGTTTTGTTAGCATCATCATTTCTTAAGAGGTGTTCCTACTAGAATGCAATTGGAGGCACCTGGGTGGCTCAGTCAGTTAAGCGTCCAACTTCAGCTCAGGTCATGATCTCACGGTTCATGAGTTCAAGACCTGCGTCGGGCTCTATGCTGACAGCTCAGAGCCTGGAGCCTGATTCGAATTCTGTGTCTCCCTCTTTCACTGCCCCTCCCCTGTTCACACTCTGTCCTCCCTCTCTCTCTCTCAAAAATAAACATTAGAAAAAAAAAGAAAAGAACGCAATAGATTCTTTTTTGATTCTTACACTTTTCAGTAGTTATTTATTATTGGCTTTTGATGTTAATTAGCCAAATTCTGATTCTTGATGAAATTTTGCTGTTTTATCTTTAATTATTAAAAAATTTATTTCTGGGAATGCAAACTGGTGCAGCCACTCTGGAAAACAGTATGGAGGTTCCTCAAAAAACTAAAAATAGAACTACCCAACAACCAGCAATTGCACTACTAGGCATTTATCCACAGGATACAGGTGTGCTGTTTCAAAGGGACACATGCACCTCAGTGTTTATAGCAGCACTATCAACAATAGCCAAAGAATGGAAAGAGCCCAAAAATGTCCATCGATGGATGAATGGATAAAGATGATGTGGTATATATATACAATGGAGTATTACTCAGCAATCATAAAGAATGAAATCTTGCCAGTTCCAACTATGTAGATGGAACTGGAGGCTATTATGCTAAGTGAAATGAGTCAGAGAAAGACAAATATCATATGACTTCACTCATATGAGGACTTTAAGAGAAAAAACAGATGAACATAAGGGAAGGGAAACAATAATAATATAAAAACAGGGAGGGGGACAAAACATAAGAGACTCATAAATATGGAGAACAAACAGAGGGTTACTGAAAGGAGGGTGGGCTAAATGGGTAAGGGGCACTAAGGAATCTACTCCTGAAATCATTGTTGCACTATATGTTAACTAATTTGGATGTAAATTAAAAAATTAAATTAAATTAAAAAATATTTTGGTGTATCTTCCATAAAATAAACATATTTGACTCAAAGGACTATCCTTAAAAAAATAAAATAAAAAACAAAAAAACATTTATTTCTGAAGATGAAATTAAATGTACATAATCTATTGTGATAAGCACTGGGTGTTCCATGTAAGTGATGAACCACTACATTTTACTCCTGAAACTAATATTACATTATATGTTAACTCACTGGAATTTAAATAAAAACTCGAGGGCCCCTGGGTGGCTCAGCTGTGAAGCATCTGACTTCAGCTCAGGTCATGATCTCATGATTCATGAGTTAGAGTCCCACATCAGGTGAGCCCAAGCCCCACTTTGGGTGAGCCCATCTCTCTCTCTCTCTCTCGCTCTCGCTCTCGCTCTCGCTCACTTTCATCCTCTTTCTCTCTCTCTCTCAAAAACAAATAAAAACTTGAAACCAATATAAATAAATAAATGCACATAATCATTTAAATGGGACTGTAGGCATTTGCTGATTTCAAAAAACATTTTGAAAATTTTATTTTGTGATCATACATAAGAGTAACATTTATTGAATTAACTACAACGAATTAGTATTTCCTATTTATGAAACGTTTCATTTTATTATCTTTCAATATTTATTTTAAAACATTTTAAGTATGCAGAAAATTATACACACATCAATTTCCGAACCTTAAGACATATGTTTCATTTTCATACTTAAATACATTTGCTTTCTACTGATTGTTGTTTCCCCACCATAATGGACAAATTTTTCATTAAATACTGCCAGAAAATCATTACATTCAGAATACAATCACAGTGGTCCAAATTCTCTTCTCTGACCTATCTTTTTGTATCAAAGTTATTAAATGAAGCTATAAATAACTATGAAGTTATTAAATGAAGCAAATCATACAGGACTTCAACATGAAATGTCAATTTCATACAGAAAAAGATCTGTACTCTAAACTTCTGCAAACACAAAATAAGAAAAAAAGTTCTTGGGGCTCCTGGGTGGCTCAGTCAGGTTAAGCGTCCAACTTTGGCTCAGGTCATGATTTCACAGTTTGTGGGTTTGGGCCCTGCATCAGGCTCTCTGATGACAGCTTGGAGCCTGAAGCCTGCTTTGGATTCTGTGTCTCCCTCTCTGCCCCTCATCTACTAGTGCTCTCTCTCTCAAAAATGAAAAACATTAAAAAAAATTTTTTAACTAAATTCAGGAAGTTTAGGAGGAATAAATCTCAACTTATGGATTTAATACTAGCTATTGACTTCAAGATATGGCTAAAGTAACATTCTGCTGATTAATTTATTTCAAGCAATGCTTAATATTTCTGACCATTCACATACACTGACAAACTGTGTGGATTCGCTGTATTGGAATGGAGAGGCTGAGAATGAGTCACTAGGGAGTCAGTGCTATAATCTAGATCCACAGAGACAATTATTAGAAGTGAATTAAAGAAAGAAAAAAGTAGGAAGTCCAACTTCTGTGTATACCTGCAGAAAAGGTTTATCATTATTTTATTCAAAATCTATTCAGTTTATCTCAGAAAATTTAAGAATTACTTTTGTCAATGAAAGAAAAAAAGGATAAAAAATGAATGACTGCTCCTTTAAAGTACAACTTAAAGAGACAGAATTATCTGAATTCTAATTACACGGGATAAAGAAGCTCCTGCCAATCAGGAGGAAAGAGTAATAACCAAGCTCCTGTCAATCAGGAGGAAAGGGCAATAAATACTCACCTGCTTTTCACTAATATGACTACTTATGCAGACAACGTTCTTATCAATGACAATGACCAAGAATTTGAAAAGATCAACAATTTTAAAATCTTGACGAGGAATTGCTTGAAATCATTTCATGATAAGACCTATTTTGAGAAAAAGTTATGTTCATGGAAACTAGCTCAAGTTTCTCATTAAAATACTTTTTAGATATTTAGAAGTATTGTACTCATTCAATATGTAATATCTCCCCCAATAGTATGTTTTATTTTAACATAATTCTATTAAAAAGAAATGATTTATTTATTAAATACTTATTATTTTAACGTAATTCCATTTTAAACTTTTAAAAATTTTCCACCAACACCAAGATAGGACATGACATTTTCATGAAACCATCCACTGAGTGAATGAGTGGACAGCTGTAATATGGAAAATCAAACTCAGAAAAAAATAAAACAAAAAGGGTTACGCATTTTATAGAATTTATGCAGCAATTCAACCTTAAAGCTTCATTCAGCAAAAATAATAATCAAATAAAAATTCCAACTTCCTTACACCAAGAGCAAATTAGAATCCAAAAGAGTCATCAGTGAAGTTACAGAAATCTCTATGTTCCAGAAAAGTCAGTGTTCAAGCCAACTCCAGTATGTAATAGAATGCAGCACGCCTGACCATTCCATTTAAAAATTTTAAAAATCAGCACACCTGACCTGCTCTGAAAAAGCCATGAGTTGGTGCCTTATAAAAACATATGGGTTAGAGAACAACCCTAGGAAATTCTCATTCTATAAGTAATAAGGGACAATAATATCCATTCTTACAGAAGAAATAAATCACAAAAGAATCCAAATAATTTTTAAATGACCAGATAAACTAATCCCAATCTATGTTTAATCTTGGCTAAAAACCCAAATGGCTCTATTATTTTAAACCTTTATTTAAACCCATTTATTAAGTTATTCATAAATGACATCTGCAGAATATCCAGCTTTTTACTCTGACACAAACAGATACACCAAAATCTAAGTATTACAAAATCTGCTACAGAATTTAACCAGATTGCCGCGTTTATTACATTTTAGAAAGCAGTTTGTCTTGTCCTATAAAGCCTCCTTTGCCCTGTAATGCTATGTAATTAAAATTTCATTGTAGAAAATGCTACTAAAATAAAGCATTTTATGTAACTAGGCTTTTCCCACATTTTAGCAAATGGCTCTGAGATCATATTGAAATCTTATAATAAATAATGCTGTGTAATCATAGAATGTTTATAACTAAAAGTCATTTAGTAAAACCCATTCATTTTACAAAAGAGGAGCACAAAGCTTAGTAAAATTAAACGACCTCCCCAGGAAAAGAATTATGCAAGTACTAGGGATTTAACAGTAAACAAGAGATCTGTCATCCCTGGTCATATTTTAGCTAAAGCAAAGTATGCAGTATTATGATGAAGGAAGAATCTTTGCCTCAAATATAAGAATTCTGATTCAAGTACACACGAGTCACTCCTACTGGGAAAAATTTAAAGTATTTGTTAACAAGAAACAAAAAGGCCAGGTAAAGCACACAACATAGCAACTATAAAAGGAAAGGAAATTAAAAGGTAGTAAAGCAAAGTCTTACAATTCCATACTTCTATCTATTAGGAAAATTTCTGAGATGCTAAAAAAAATATGGGATAAAATTAGAAAGGCACTGGACATCTCGATATAGCATAAAACAAAGAGTTCTCTATAGATACATGTATAGTATATATATCAACACACACAAGCTCACCAACCTACAGCCTTAAGTCCTCTATGCAGACAGGCAGGCAAAGAGTAATCTCCTATCGGTTTGCAAAGCATCTTTTTAAAGCAACATAAATTTTAGTGAAAATAGAGATCCTGAAGTTTTCAAGTGCCAGAAACAATAAAAGAAAAATGTTTAAAACATTAAATACTTTTAATTATCTATTTGGTATGTGCTGTCACTGATTTAACAAATTTTTTTCATTTAATGACTATAAAAAAAACACTTAAGAATTTTCTTAAGTTCATAACCTTGGTCTCCTTAACTCTGCAAAAGTACTTTCTACCAGGAATCTTCTAGGTGGTAGTAGCAGAAATGAATATAACACAGTGCCTGCAGTCATGGAAATTAGACAATAAATTAAGTACATACATACATTTAAGAATCAGATGATATATGTGTATATTGTGTGTGCGTGTGCCTGTGTGTGTGTAAAAGTCAGAGTAAGGTAACCTAAGTGATGACAGGGTGGTCAAGGAAGGCTTATCTGAGAGGTAGTGACCTAAATAAAGTGAGGGAGACGTGTACAAAGAGAAAGAATACTTTAAGGAAAATAGCCACACATGGATATGAACAAAGAACATTCTGCACAGAATAGATAGCAAGTGCAAGGGCCCTAAGATGAGAATTACTTTGATATGTTAAAGAACAACAAAGAGTCCATGTGGCTACAGCCAGGCAGAAAACAGAGATGAGATCAGGGAGTTATCAGCAGAAGTCTGGTCATAGGGCTGGGGTATGCCATGTTTGGGTTTTATCCTGAGTGTGACGGGAAGCTACAATAGTGGAATGCTGTAAATTAATTTATATTTTTAAGTTCTTTCTGGCTCCTGTATACAGAACTCATTGTAGAAGGGCAAGAAGAGAAGCAGAAACACAAGTTGGAAGGCTATGATATAATCCTAAACAAGAGGTGGTAGTATTGTAGACTTGGAGGTGGCAGAGAAACTACTGTTAGTTGGATTTGGGGTGTAATTTTGCTAATATGTTGGATATGGAGAATATGGAAAAAAGAAAAGTCATATAAAAAGCCTTAAGGATAAAACTCATTAAGCTGCACAATAATTTGCCTGCCAAAAATATTTTGAAATTATAAGCTTTACGGCTGATGTGTTGGTTAATTGTTGGCTTTCACCACCACATCACCCTTTCATGGGCTCCTCCTCTGTATTGCCAGATGCTAGAAATCTGCAAAGTATATTTCCTAGGCCTCCTTGCAAACAGAGAGGTTAGGTTCTGCCAATGTAAGCCAATGACAGCAGGACATAGAGGAAGCCACGGTTTTTTCTGCTTCTGTTCTGACATAGCCATCAGTGAGCATCTGTGAGCCACACCAACTTTGAGCAGCCATCTATGACCAATCTGGGCAGTTTCAGTGGGACTACAGGCTCCTTGGCTCTGCAGCAACCACAGGAAGGCAAGCTCCTGGCTTCCTGGCCAAGTTACATTGGCTGTATTCTCAACAGTGCAATACTTAGGAGCTCTGGGGAACAGTTTCCCATTTCCTCCAGCCCCAGGGGCAATAGCTACTTCCCATATTTACTAATCTCTAGATGGCACCACCTTAACTCTTTTTATTCCTCCAGCCCTTCCAACACTTTTGTAACCAATTCACTGTATTAAAATCTTTCTGTCAGAAATATCCTAAGTGGCTTGTTTTCCTGAACGTATGCCAACTGATATAGTAAAGAAAGAAGCGTCACTCTCCAGAGTCTACTTTCACATATTGTTGTTCCTCGCAACACTCTTACATATAGACATAGCAAATTCTATTATTCCCTTCATATAAAGCAACAAACTGAAAACTGAAAGTGATTATTAAAATACTTTGAAGATTTGCTGACAAGAAATCTACCAATACACATTTAAACAATTTATTTGTCAAGTGTTCATCTTAACCATAAATTTTCACATTTAAAGTTATAACAAAGAGCCAAGGTATTCTTATGTAAAGTAATAATGCAAGACTTACTGATTTAAAGAAAATACCAGAAATAAGACTATTACAAAAGATAATATATTATGGAGAAAACATTTAACTTTTTATGTTAATTTCAATCAATAGCTTTTATCCCCCCCAAAATTAGTTCTTACTATATTACATTTTTTAAGAAGTTTAAATCCAAATGATCACTTGATTTAAAAACAAATCAAACATACTATATACTGGCATCTAAATCCTCTAGAAGGTAGAAAGAGAATAAGAAGACATTAAGAAAACAAATTGGTGCAAAATATTAGAGATAAAACCATAAAATGCTAAGAAGAGGGGTGCCAGGCTGGCTCAGTCAATTGAGCATGCAACTCTTCAACTTGGGGTTATAAGTTTGAGCCCCATGGTGTGTGTAGAGATTACTTTTTAAAAAACTAAAAAAACCTCTTAGAAGAAAACAAAGGGATAAATCTTTATGATCTGGGATTTGGCGATGGATTTTTGGATATGACCCCAAAAGCAGGAGCAACAAAAAAAATAAACTGAATTTCATCAAAATTAACTTTTGTGCATCAAAGGATATTATCAAGAAACTGAAAAGACAACGTACACAAAATGGGAGAAAATATTTACATATTTATCTGATAAGAATTAATATCCAAAATATACAAAGAATTCAATTTTTAAAATTCCAATTTAAAAACAGGCAAAGGACTCAAATGGCCACAATGGTAAAAATGGCAGAAAATACACAATGGCCAATAAACACATGAAAACATGCTCAACTGTATTAAGCATCGGAGAAGTGCAGATCAAAACCACAGTGAGACACTACTTCACACCTACTAGGACAGCTATGATCAAAAAATGGAAAATAATAAACATTGACAAGGATGTGAAAAACCAGAACACTCACACATTGCTGCTGGAAGTGTAAAATGGTGCAGGCTCTGTGAAAAACAGTTCAGTGTTTCCTTAAGAAGGAAGTAGTATAGAAGTATCGTATGCACCAGTAATTCCACACCTGGATCTATACTCAAAAGAACTGAAACCCAGAAATGAAGCAATACTTGTACATGCTAATTTCAGAACAGCTAAAATTTGAAGTACAATTAAATATCACCAGATAACTTTACCCTTAATTTGACCAAAAAAACCCAAAAAAGTAAGAAAATCAAATAAACTAAGAACCAAAAACTGGCAGATTTTTATAAAGAGTATGTGTTGATAATTTTGAAGCACCAAATAATTATATGACAGTCATATATGTTAAGCTTTTTAAAATTTTGTGGGGCGCCTGGGTGGCTCAGTTGGTTGAGCGTCCGACTTCGGCTCAGGTCATGATCTCAAGGTCTGTGAGTTCAAGCCCCGCGTCAGACTCTGTGCTGACCGCTCAGAGCCTGGAGCCCGTTTCGGATTCTGTGTCTCCCTCTCTCTCTGCCCCTCCCCTGTTCATGCTCTGTCTCTCTCTGTCTCAAAAATAAATAAACATTAAAAAAAATTTTTTTTAAACAAAAAAATTTTTTAAGAAGCACATAACACAAAAATTAACTCAAAATAGATTAAAGACTTGAAAATAAGACCAGAACCCTCTGTATTGCCAGGTGCTAGAATAAAACTCCTAGAAGAAAACACAGGCAGTAACCTCCTTGACATCAGTCCTGGCAATGATTTTTTCGATTTGATACCAAAACAAAGGCAACAAAAGGAAAAATAAACAAGTGGGACTACATCAAACTAAAAAGTCTCTGCACTGCAAAGGAAACCAACAACAAAGTGAAAAAGCAACTACTGAATGGCAGAAAATATTTGCAAATCATATATTTGATAAGGGGTTAATATCAGGAAGGAAGGAAGGACCTCATGTAGCTCAATAGGAAAAAAAATCCGATTAAAAAATGGGCATATGGTCTGAACACACATGTTTCCAAAGAAAACATACAACTGGCTAACAAATACATGAAAAGATGTTCTACACCACTAATCATCAGGGAAATGTAAATCAAAATGCAATGAGACATCACCTCATACCTGTTAGAATGGCTATTATCAAACAGACAAGAAAAAAAATAAAACCCAAAAGGACTAGAAATATATGTTGGCAAGGACACAGAGAAAAGGAAACACTTATACACTGTTGGTGCCAATGCAAATTGGTGCAGCCACTGTGGAAAACAGTATGGAAATTCCTTAAAAAATTAAAATTAGAACTACCATATGATCCAGCAATTCCACTTCTACGTATGATCAGAAAAAAGTGAAAACACTAATTTGAAAAGATATATGCACCTCCATGTTCACTGCAGCATTATTTACAATAGTCAAGATATGGAAACACCCTGAATATCCATCAATGGATGAGTGGATAAAGATGTAATACACATACACACATGCACGCGCACACACACACACACACACACACACACACTGAAATACTATTCATCTATAAAAAATAATGAACTCCTGACATTTGCAACAACACAGATGGATCTTGCAGGCATTATGCTAAGCAAAATAAGTCAGACAGAAAAAGAAAAATAGTGTCCGCACTCAGATGTAAAATTTTCAAAATAAGGGTGTCTGGGTGGCTCAGTCATTTAAGCATCCGACCTTGATTTCAGCTCAGGTCATGATCAAGTAGTGAGATCAAGCCCCACGTCAGGCTCCACAATGAGTGCAGAGCCTGCTAAGGTTTTCTCTCTCTCCCTCTGCCCCTGTCCTGCTCCCACTCTCTCTCTAAAAAAAAAGAAAAGAAACAAGAAAAAAATCTTTGAAAAATAACAACAACAACAAAAAATGAGCTCAAGCATATAGAGAACAGACTGGTGGCTGCCTGAGGCAGGGGTAGCGGGTAAAAGGGTTCAAAGGGTGTAAATTTCTATAAAATATTCAATGAATATGTTGTAGGGAGGTAACAAACAGCATGATGACTACAGTTAATAATACTGTACTGCATATTTGAAAGTAGGTAGGAGAGTGAGTCTTAAAAATTCTCATCACAAGAAAAATAAATTTTAACTATGTACTGGTACACGTGTTAACTGAACTTACTGCAGTAATCATTTTGTAGTATATACAAATACAGAATCGTTACTTGGAATCGCTGTATACATAAAACTAACATAATGTCAATTATATCTCAATAAAAATTTTAAAAAAAGAATGTATAACTCATAAGCTACCATGTTTTCAGTAAAGTTTTACAAAATTTATAAAGGAATTTCTTGACATTCTAAAAGTATCCCTCATTCTTGAAGGCTAAATGCCCTCATCTTAAAGACACATATAAATTGCCCAAAGAATACAGCAGTCTTTAATACTGGCAACTGATAAGACAAAGAGGATATATTTGTAAGTATTTAAAAGAAATAGCTAAATTTAGAGTGATGACTTTTACTTCGTCATTCTTAAAATACTTCCTTAAGAACTCCCAAAGGCACAACTTAAACAAAAAAATAGCTCTTATGGGTATATATTTCAGTGATATTAAGTTCACCTTACTAGAACAAGAAATAAAATCTCTCTCTGTCTCATACACACACACGTTAGATCCACCCAACTAAAAAGCTGACAATTTAAAGTTATTGAATTACAACTTAAGTACTTTTGTAAAATACTGCCACTCAAGGAATATACTAAATATTAACATGGTCATAGTAACACCTACTTGCTGACACTTACTGTGTGAAAATTTATCATTTCTTGAAGACTGTCAGAAAACTTGGTTAAACTTGTCTATGAAAGAAACCAAAAGAAAACCAAGTCATTTAAAAGCCACTAAAATAGGTCACAAAAATGTTACTTCAGCATTTCTGACAGAAAGATCAAGTTACATTGTAAACAATGACATTTACTTGCAAGGGCAATTTCATGGCATTGCCCCATGGGCATTCTCTGCAAAGAGGACAAGTCTACATGTGGTAGTGACATAAAACCCCAGAACAGTCAAAGAATTAATATTGTCATATCAGTAGGAGTATGCTAACAAATAGTAATGGCACATATAAACCTAAAGGTAAAATTGAGTGTATCAAGACTGCACATTTAGACATCCCGGAGTCAAATAATCATGAAAGCACATCCATTACCTAACCAGGTATTATTCCTCCTGGAAGAAATAACATAATACCACAGAGTACAGCAAGGGTCTAAGTTAACCAAGCATAGCGAGCTGACAAGAACTTTCCTATACAGCCCCATACATACAGTTAAATACTATTCTTAAGGTTTAATGCTCTCTGCTTGCCCCTATAAGCTCCTACTAGGGAGCATAATCCTCCTCTGCCTGCTCAGGCCCTCTTAGTAGAGGATTCAGCTCACCTACCAGAAGTAAGCTTACATTCACAATGCAAATCATCCATCAACTTCCAACTATGCTAGAGAACAGAATTATAGAAAATAAGACCAATAGGTGATAGCTTTTCTATTCCACTATTTTACCACTATAGCCACTAATACGTTTAATAAATGAATGCATAATTCTTTAATATCCTGATGCATTTAACATATTAACTAATTTTAATAATACTAACCTCAACTACAGCATCATTACTAGAATATTGTGCCAGGTCTCGAATCCCATTCATGAATTGTTTATTTGCAACACAAAAGGCCTTTCCGGTATCAATCATTGCGATACAAAGTTTCACAAGCTGAAAAAGAAAAACATTACATCAGGTTGAAAATAATTATACAAATTACTTAGTTGAACAAGTGTTAGTAGTAGCTTCATGAGTTAGCCTAGTTTAGATAAATTATGGTTCATCAATAAATCCAAAATAGACCAATTGAAAATTGCTCTTTTCCCCTCTGACTTATAAAGTAAATTCACAGGAGGGTTGTACCAAAACAGTTGACCTTTTAGGACCCAGAAGCTGTGTTGAAACAACAACAAATCATTTTATCAAGTCAAATTCAAGCCCATAAATTAATTCTATAAAAATTTGTCTAGGAAGAACAGGGAACTTGAGGCAGAACAACCAGTATGTTAAAAAATATTTTAAATTAAAAAAAAAAACTCAAAACGTGTGGTATGTTGGAGAAAAGGGGAATAAGCTGACATGTTGAGTTAGTCATGCTGGGCATTTCAGTGTCAATCTATCAAAGCAGATGTCAGAATTGATTAATCAACCATATTTCTCCAATGCCTACTGTCCTAGGCACTGTGCTAGTGTTAAAATTGAGACTTTCTTTCATCTTTCTTTCTCTTTAATTCCTTTCCTCCCTCCCTTTCTTTTTTCCATTCCTTATTTTTCTCCTTTCATTCAAACATAGAACATTTTCTTTAATCAAGCAGTATCTTGGGTCAATACATATATATACATACATATTTTTTTTCTTCTTTTTAAAGTGGAGAAGGAAAGGATACTGAGGGGGTAATGCAGGGGTGGGAGGGTACCACGAAGAGCCCCCCCCCCAAAAAAAAACCTTTAAAAAACATCTAAAGGATCTCAGGAGTATATTTTAAAACTGTTATACTCTAGGGCCTAGAAGAACAGAAATTAAAGATATAATCTCTCACAACACAGATGAACATAAGGGAAGGGAAACATAAATAATATAAAAACAGGGAGGACAAAACATAAGGGACTCTTAAAAATGGAGAACAAACAAAGGGTTAGTGGAGGGGTTGTGGGAGGGGGGATGGGCTAAATGGGTAAGGGGCATTAAGTCTCTGTTGCACTATATGCTAACTAACTTGCATGTAAATTTAAAAAATAAATTAAGTTAAAAATTTTTTAAAAAAACATAATCTCTCTCTCAGAAGCTCTAATTCTAACCAACAGACAAGCAGATACATTCCCTACAGCAAAAACACGACTGCTATGCATGACAAAACCAAGCATGATGGAACAAAGGAAGAACATCTAACCAGAACTATGGGCTTAAATAAGGGAAGGATTCCTGGAAAAGGTAACACTTGAGAAAAGCCCTGAAGACCAACAGGAATTAGCCAATCAGACAAAAGTAATGGGAAGACACTACTCTAGGAAGAACATGTGCTAAGGCCCAGAAGCTCAGTGGGCAGGACAGAGGCAGTGTGCAGTGTGAAAATGTGTGGCATTAAAAGTATGATGTTAGAAATATATACAAGGACCAGATCAGGACAAGCCTTGTGTACAATGCTAAGATGTTCACATTTTGTGTGAAAGGAAAAGTGAAGACAATGATTGGTGAGTTCTCCTGAGTTCCATCTTAGAATGATGATCTAAAAGGAGAAAAAATAAAAACATGGAAAGAAATAATAAAGATAAGGAGATTGGACCAAAAACCATGAGCGTCTAAATTAAGGCAGTAAGCAGGGAGAGAAAAGGGGAGACAAATTCAAGAACTACAGTCAAGTATTCTGGTACACTTATGCAGACGACTGTGTCCCACCAAGGGGAAAGTTGGAGCTGAAATTCAGCCTGAGCTTGGCCTGCCATGGACTACTAATTCACACATTAAACTGGCCAGCAAAAAACTTGTTTTCACTGTGTTGAGCCTGTGAGATAAGCCAAATGGAAAGCTGATCAAACACAAATGAGGGGCGCCTGGGTGGCGCAGTCGGTTAAGCGTCCGACTTCAGCCAGGTCACGATCTCGCGGTCCGGGAGTTCGAGCCCCGCGTCAGGCTCTGGGCTGATGGCTCAGAGCCTGGAGCCTGTTTCCGATTCTGTGTCTCCCTCTCTCTCTGCCCTTCCCCCGTTCATGCTCTGTCTCTCTCTGTCCCAAAAATAAATAAACGTTGAAAAAAAAATTAAAAAAAAAAAACCACAAATGAACACAGATGTTTGCAACTCAAAAAAGACTGTAGATATAGATACAGAAGACATCAAAAAATATACAGTATCAGTGCTACAGTGTTATGTCCTAGACAGAGAGCAGAGGACAGATGCAGAGTGAAAATTACACAAAGGAGACTAAAGAGGAAGAGGGAAAGTAGGAGAAAAAGCAAGAGAATAATTTCACCAAAGTAGAAAAAAGAACAATGTATCAAAAGATGGATGATGAATGGTTCGAAAACTCATAAAAGTCAAGTTTTAAAAAGACTTAAAAAACGTCTATTGAGTTTGGTGGCAAAGTCACCAGCATCCCCGGCAAGAATGTTTTAAGAGAAACTGACTCGGGGGCTGTTAGTCAGGTTACAGTAAATTATGAACTATAGATGAAGACGACAAAATGATAGCTCAATATATGCATATAAATTCTACAGGATACCCACAAGAACATCCTATACTAAAATAGGATTCTGTGATAAAACAAATCTGGCAAACTCTAGGGGTTTTAATTTTTTTTTTAACGTTTATTTATTTTTGAGAGACAGATCATGAGCAGGAGAAGGACAGAGAGAGGGGGGACACAGAATCAGAGGCAGTCTCCAGGCCCGAGCTGTCAGCACAGAGCCTGACGCGGGGCTCGAACCCGCAAACTGCAAGATCATGACCTGAGCTGAAGTCGGACGCTCAACCAACTAAGCCACCCAGGCACCCCTGGCAAACTCTAGGTTTAAAAAGCTAAACAGATTTCTTTATTGCTGAACTTTAAAGAGCTTCTGATATATATTCATGCGTACTGTGAATCCTAGAAGAGTATAATATGTAACATTTCTCAAAAATATTTGATGTGGAATTCTCTTCACAGGAAGCATTCTCATAGAACATAGAAACATCTCATAAAACTCACTATGAGAAATGCTGGCAGAAATTAGTCTTTTAAACAGTTTGAAAATTACAAACAAACAAATAGAAAATTACAAAAAATAGAGATGCCTGGCTGGCTCAGTCAGTTAAGTGTCCAACTCTTGATTTGGGTTCAGGTCATGATCTCACAGTTTGTGAGATTAAGCCCCTCATCAGACTCCACACTGACAGTTTGGGATTCTCTCTATCCTCTCTTTCTGCTCCTCCCTCTGCTCATGCAAATGTGCGTGTGGTCTCTCTCTCAAACACACACAAAAAAGAAAATTACAAAAAATAATGTCTTAAAAACCAGAAAAACTAATTCTAAAATTCATATGGAGTAAACATTAACATGCAAGAAGACAGAAAAAAATCGAAAAGAATAATGAGATGGGGACATAAGCCTTATATTTTTTTAAATTTTTTTAACGTTTATTCATTTTTTGAGAGACAAAGAGAACACAAGAGGGGCAGAGAGAGAGGCAGACACAGAATCTGAAGCAGGCTCCAGGCTCTGAGCTGTCATCATAGAGCCCAATGTGGGGCTTGAACTCACAAACTGGGAGATCATGACCTGAGCCCACGAGACACTTAATCAACTGAGTCACCCAGGCACCCCAGCCTTATATATTATTAAAATGTATTATAGAAGTGCAGCAGTTAAAAGTCTGGTAATGGATGTGAATAGACAAACTGTTCAATGGAATAGAACAGAGTCAAGAAACAGATACAAATATGCAGTACTTCCAGCTGGGCGGGGGGGGGGGGGAGGGTTGGGGAGGGGGAGCTTAGAGATCCAATAAATGACATACGGATCCTAGATAGCCATCTAATGGGGAACAAAGAAAACAAAAAACCAAGTTGAATTCCAAATGCTCAAATTAATTTCAGATGGAATAAAGATTTAAGCATGAAACATTAAATGAGAAAACTAAGAGAAAACAGGAGGTAATATTTTTTATAATCTCAAAGTAACAGAAGTCTTTTTGAAAAAGATGCAAACCTCAAAAATCATAGCAGAAACATCAATTCAACTACAAAAACAAAACATTTTTATAAGAAAAAAACAATAAACTTAGTCAAAAGGAAAACAATAAAATGGGAAAACAATATTAGTAACAATCACAAGGGACTAATTTCCCTGCTATAAGAAAGGGTATACAATCATCTTTGAAAAGCAAACCAGCCACTAGAAAAAAAGAAAAAGGTCGACAGATATGTACAGATAATTCCCAGAAAATTCAAATACATCCTATACCCATAAAAAAAAAATCAATCTCACTCATAATTTTTTTAAAAATTGCAAAATACTGTTTTTTACAGAACAGCAAAGATCAAAAGTTTGGTAATTTGCTATTGTAGAGTGGGTAGGTATGGGGAAACAGGCACTCTCACACATTTTGGGGGGAGGGGATGTAAATTGGTACAATTTCCATATAAGGCAGTTTAGCAAGAGCTATCAAATTTTTAAACAATTACCCTCTAACCTAGCAATTTCACTTTTAGAAAAGTATTATACACATACACTTTCACATAAGCTACATGACACACATGTGAAGTCATTCACTGCAGCCACAGTAAAATACAGGCAACAATCTAAGTATCCATCAGTAGGCAACTGGATAAATTATGATATATCCATTAATTAAATACAATTCACACTTTACTTAAGATCTTTTATATGGTCAGAAAACTTCTGGAAGGACACACAAGTGTTCTCTAGGAAAGAGATTAGAGGAGGACTAATTTCTCACTGATTTCTCTACCTTTGAGTTTTGTGTCACACAGGTGGTATTCAACAAATTAAATACTTATTCAACAAATTAAATAGTTAAAAAATAATTAAATTAAAATGTTCTATAAAAACTGAAAGAGAGGGGGCGCCTGGGTGGCGCAGTCGGTTAAGCGTCCGACTTCAGCCAGGTCACGATCTCGCGGTCTGTGAGTTCGAGCCCCGCGTCGGGCTCTGGGCTGACGGCTCGGAGCCTGGAGCCTGTTTCCGATTCTGTGTCTCCCTCTCTCTCTGCCCCTCCCCCATTCATGCTCTGTCTCTCTCTGTCCCAAAAATAAATAAACGTTGAAAAAAAAATTTTTTTTTTTAAAAAAAACTGAAAGAGAGGTTGGTAGTATAACAATACGGATAAAAACACAAGGGTTCTGGGTTCAGTCAGCTTAGGTTCAAATTCTACTGCTGTCATTAACCATCTAAATGATCCTGAATGACCTTAACCTCTGCAAACTTAAGTTTCTTCTGTCTGATATGATCACAATGGTACCAAACCATATCAGGTTACTATAAAAGAGTTAAGATGGTGTGAGAAGTAACTGAAATGATTCTTTTTCAGAATTACCAAATAGGTACGCCTGGGTGGTTCAGCCAGTTAAGCATCTGACTTCGGCTCAGGTCATGATCTCAAAGGTTTGTGAGTTCGAGCCCCATGTCAAGCTCTGTGCTGACAGGTCAGAGCCTGGAGTCTGCTTTGGATTCTGTGTCTCCCTCTCTCTCTGCCCCTCCCCTACTCGTGCTCTGTCTCTCTCTCTCAAAAATAAACATTAAAAAAATTTTTTTAAAGAAATACCAAATAAAAACTATGCTTCTAGTTAACAATAGGTTTACAACCTATTGGAAACATGTACCAACTCCACACACAATGGAGTCCCAAACCCTGAGACACTTCACTTCCTGGTTCTTCCAGGCTTTGCAATGAGCATGCACCAAAGAACTGAAGTCTCTGAGTCACCTCAAGGAATGTGCATTTGTTCCAATCAGACAACTTTTTGCCTTACATGGGCATAGGTGACTTCCAGGTAAGGCTGTAACCTCTGTAGTACTCAGCCAAAGAGCAATCAGGGGAGGGACTTGTACCCTAGGAGATAAATTGCCTGCTGCAACTGCCCCAAGTGTGCCTATCTATCAGACACACTTGCAAGAACATCGATTACAACCTCTCTTCACTTGCTCCGAGTCTCCGCATCCTCCTTTGAATGGGTCAGTGGGCTTGTTTCTCACAACAGTGCACATAAAGCTCTTAGAACATTACTGGCACATGGTAATTACTAAACATTTACGTTTCCTTGTCAGAGTTTTCTTGTTTGCTTTTGGTTTGTGTGTCTTGTTTTGTTTTGTTTTTGTTCAAGGGAAACTTGAACACTTTCTACTTAAAATAAAGAGGTGATAGAGGAAAAAAAAAGTGGCTAAAGCAAATTCCTATGAAATTAAGAGTTTGGAATTACATAGGAAAAGGAATACTTTTATCATTCAAATGGGAGGCAAAGTGGGAAAAGAGAAGAACAGATTCTAAATTTCTAGATTAGAGGCACCTGGGTGACTCACTCGGTTAAGTGTCCGACTTCAGCTCAGATCATGATCTCACGGTTCATGGGTTTGAGCCCTGCTGGGGCTCTGTGCTGACAGCTCAGGGCCTAGAGCCTGCTTCAGATCCTGTGATTCCCCTCTCTCTGCCCCTCCCCCGCTCACACTGTGTCTCTCTCTGTCTCCCAAAAATGAATGAAGACTTTAAAATTTTTTTTAAATAAATAAATTTCTAGATTAGGAGCAAGAAATAAATGTGTTCCCACCAAAAAGAAGACAGAGTCAAAGTCATCTACTAAGAAAGAACACAGTGATAAATGTTGAGAAAACAGGGAAGTAAAATAGCTGTTAAAGATAATAAGATAACATGAATGAGTCTTGGAAAATTTGCTTTGCATCAAGAATTCCAGGAATGTGTAGCTCCACCAGTTGGTTTCGCGAAATAGTTGTGTAACTTCTCCTGTAGGGCTTTATAGCGCAGATATGACACAGAGAATATAAATTGTTAGACTAATATAGTAAGAATTCTGTAGAGTAGGTGTTATGGAAGGATAATGAACGCCTCCAGAAGAAAAATAACGACGGAATAAAATTAAGAACAGACTGAAAGTGTTCATAGCAGTATTATTCATATTAGCTAAAAAATGGAAACAACCCAAATGTCCATCAAATAATGAATGAATAAACAAAATGTGGTATACCCATACAAAGGCATAGTATTCAGTCATAAAAAGGGCACCTGGGTGGCTCAGTCGGTTGAGTGTCCGACTTTGGCTCAGGTCAGGATCTCACAGTTTGTGAGTTCAAGCCCCGCGTTGGGCTCTGTGCTGACAGCTCAGAGCCTGGAGCCTGTTTCAGATTCTGTGTCTCCCTCTCTCTGCCCCTTCCCCGCTCATGTTCTGTCTCTCAAAAATGAATAAACGTTAAAAAAAAATTAAAAGAAAAAAAAAAAAAAGAAATACTGCAACAGGTTACAACCTGGGCAGATGAACCTTAAAAACACATGGTAAGTGAAAAGATGCCAGTCACAAAAGGCCAAATTATGATTCCACTTATATGAAATGTTCAAAATACGCAAATCCATAGCGACAGAATATAGATTAGTGGCTTCCAGAGGATGTACGGAGAGGAAAACTGGGAGTGACTGCTAACAGGCACAGGATTTCTCTCTAGGGTAATGGAAATGCTCCGGAGTTAGACACTGGTGAGGGTAGCACAATACTGTGAATACACTGAAAACACTGAATTGTACACTTTAAAAGATGAATTTTATGTTAAGTGAATTTTATCTCCAAAAATTACCCCCCCCCCAAATGCACTGAAAGGGCAGTAAGTTTAAAAGGGGTCTAGAATATCAGAAGTTTATAACCTGAAAGACGAGAGGGCTGGCTAAGCTTGAAGAACAGAAGCAGGAGTGAAATGAGAACTGGAAGGACTGGAGACTCCAGTAAGAAAGTAAGAGATCAGCATTCCAGATTTCTGAGATGAGAACTCTGAAAGGTAAGGCATAGCTATGGCCATGAAAACAGGTATCGGAATTAGAATAGAGGTCACTATCACAGGAGCTGGAGAGACTATGGAATTGTCATACTGCTGAACCATACTTACACTGCACCCACTGAGGAAGAAGGACTGACTTGATACTTTGCCTTAGCAGAGGACCCTGATGACAGGTATAAATGAATAATCTAAGTCTACAAAGAGGGAAGATTTTACTAAGTGATAAGTATGTCATAGGTGCTTTTCCAAATGATGAGAATATAAACAAGTTATTTGCTGACTGTCCTGGAGTAAGTAACAGCCTAAGTCTCATTTTTTTTCATGTGCAAATTGGGTATAATGCTAACTGTGCAACATTGTTGTGACAGTTGGAGATACAAGTAAAATTTAGCACTTGATACACAGTAAATGCACATCAAATGAGGGTTTTTTTAATCCTTCAAAGATAATCTGTCTTCAAGAAGCTAATGATTTGTTGAAGAGATACCATCATTAACATTTATTTAGAATTTACCATGTGCTAAGAATCATATTAAGCATTTAACATATATTAAAACATTTTACCTATATAACCTTACTAATAACTCTATGAGACAGATACTCCAATTTTATCCACTTTGGAGATGAAGAAACTGAGGCCTAGTAAGGTTGAGGAACTTGCCCAAGGTCATATAGCTTAGTAAGTGGTAGAGCCAGATTCAAACGCAGGCAGCCTTACTCCAAGCTTTGTGTTCTTAACTATTAAACCATGCTACAATCCAAAGACTACGATAATATTATAATAATTTCAATGGAAATGTGTGAAAGAAAGAATGCAATACAAGAAAAAGAAACTAAGTTTGGTAGTACTTAAACTGTAATTTAAAAAGTATCTGCTTGGGGTTCCTGGGTGGCTCAGTCGGTTAAGCATCCGACTTTGGCTCAGGTCATGATCTCGTGGTCTGTGGGTTTGAGCCCTGTGTCAGGTTCTGCTGACAGCTCAGAGCCTGGAGCTGCTTCAGATTCTGTTTCTCCCTCTCTCTCTGCCCCTCCCCTGCTCATTCATATTCTCTCTCTCTCTCTCTCTCTCTCTCTCTCTCTCTCTCTCCCTCTCTCTCAAAAACAAATAGACATTAACAAATTTTTAAATAAAATAAACAATAAAAAGTATCTGCTTAACAAAAAGGGAGCAAGCATTCCAGTAAAAAGATGCAAGAGATACAGAGATTACATCTAGATGGCCACTGCGATACTCCACAGTTCTGTCAATGCCAGAATACCTGGCAAAATGGATAAATAATTGGACCCAGCAGAACAATGCCACTCGTGAAGCATTAGTTTCCACAAGGAGTATTAACTATTGGTAGCATATATTACAAACAAAATAAATATAAGCTAAGTCATCAAGCTAGTTTAACCTGTTGATGGCATGATTTACAATGATATTACAGGTGGAACTTGCCCTGCACAAAGTTATGAAATCACTGAACTAATCTTGGGCAACCCCTCCCCTCCACAAGTCGTTCAATGCCACCACCTTCAATAACACCATTTCTTGCTCCTCTCAGGTTCTCTTCTCTATGCTAATGCCTCAAAATTCTAAAGTAAAATGATAGATAATAGCTTAAGAATTTGGGAGAAGTACGTTTTACAAGAAATCAAGATCTTAAGCTAGAGAAATATAAAAGTAACTATAGAACGTCTATTCAGGTGAAAGATAATAGTTTTTAAAATGTCAAAATTTCTATGATGCTCTTATTAGCCCTTTGGGTAATGAATACTCTAGAAAGGGCTTAGAGACCTTAGTACTAATTGCCAATACTTTGAAAACTTGTTTTAAATTTGAATCTTTTTGTTTTAAGGTTCTACCAGTCTCTCAACCCCAACCAAATTTGATATAAAGGCAGGAGAGAGCTGCTCATAAAAGCAAAATCAGTAACAAAAATGCATCTACTCTGGGATTCTTTACAAAGCCTCGCCTTTCTACATACTCTTTCATAAATCTACCAGAAAATCAAGACTACATCTTTTGTTGCCTACCCGAAAGGTTTGAAACTTTGTTTCAGAGAGTGCTTAAAATACATGTAATACCTCTGGGTAAAATAACAATAATAATCCCATACATATAATTTTAAAGAGAAAATAAAATTTTTGAAAATATCCTCACCAAGAATTGTAACAGTAATTTTTTAAAAAAACACTTGCCTAGACACTTGTGTTCCTTAAAATAAATATCCAAGTGGCATGGGCTATCCCAACACAGACCCAGAAGTACAGTGGTGCACAAAAAGAGCACTGAACAAAAACAGCACTAAACATGTGGGTGCATGTGTCCCTTCGAAACAGCACACCTGTAGCCCGTGGATAAATGCTTAGTAGTGCAAATGCCGGCCTTTAAGAGACAAAAGAGATGAACATGAGGGAAGGGAAACAAAAATGATATAAAAACAGGGAGGGGGACAAAACAGAAGAGACTCATAAACATGGAGAACAAACTGAGGGTTACTGGAAGGGTTGTGGGAGGGGGCATGAGCTAAATGGGTACGGGGCACTGAGGAATCTAGTCCTGAAATCATTGTTGCACTATATGCTAACTAATTTGGATGTAAATTTTAAAAAGTAGGGGCACCTGGGTGGCGCAGTCGGTTAAGCGTCCGACTTCAGCCAGGTCACGATCTCGCGGTCCGTGAGTTCGTGCCCCGCGTCGGGCTCTGGGCTGATGGCTCGGAGCCTGGAGCCTGTTTCCGATTCTGTGTCTCCCTCTCTCTCTGCCCCTCCCCCGTTCATGCTCTGTCTCTCTCTGTCCCAAAAATAAATAAAAAACATTGAAAAAAAATAATAAAAAAATAAAAAGTAAAAATATTTAAAAGAAAAAAAAAAAAAGCAGTGAACTAAGAATAAAAACATATGAATCCTAACCCTGGTTCTGCCTCTTCTAACTCTGATTTGAAACAAGTCCCCTTCACTTTCTGGGCTTTGGTATCCTCATCTATAAAATAAGAATAGTGGCACTTGTCTTACCTCACAGAATTATTGTAAAAATCAAAAAACATATTGGGGCACCTGGGTGGCTCTGGTTAAGCATCAGACTCGGGCTCACAGTTCATGAGTTCAAGCCCTACGTCAGGCTCTGCTGACAGCTCAGAGCCTGGAGCCTGCTTGGGATTCTGTGTCTCCCTCTCTCTCTCTGCCCCTCTCCCACTCGTGCTCTCTCTCTCAAAAATAAATAAATAAGCATTAAAAAAATAAATATACTGCATACCAAAATGTTTTGAAAACTATAGAGTAGTACACAAAAATAAGCTATTAGTAAACATTTTCTAAACTTTTGGTTTTAAATACGTAACTAATACTATTACTTTATATGGTTTCTATACTGTTTACATTATATACATACATTTCATGATTTCAAAACATTGGAAAACCTTTAGTTTAACTAGTATGTGTTTTATATCCTTGCTATAAAAGTGCAGTCCATGGGACAACAACAGCATTGGCATCACCTGGAATCTCATTAGAAACACAGAATCTCAGATACCCCAGACTTACTGAATCAGGATCTGTATTTTTACAAGATCCCCAGGTAATCCCTATGCACCGTGAAGTTTGAGAAGCACTGCTTTATGTAGTAATACAATTTATAATAACAAACAAGTAGGAAGTTATTTTCAGAAAAAGTATTTCGAGTATGTGCATCTGATTTAACTCTATAAATTTTAAGAGATTATTTCACTAAACAATGGTTACTTGAAATCAGATGCCATGTCTTACTCATTCTCATATTGCTGCCTGCTATATAGCAATGTTGCTTGGGTAGAGACAAAAAAGATTATCAATAATTAATACAGAAGATAGAAATCAATATACATTTTACCCTTACATAGAATATAACCATTTAATATCAATTATTAAATATACACTAAATATTTATGGCATTAGCTTTAAAAATGGAATCAATATTTTAAATTTTATTTATGTTTAATGTATCCAAACCCACATTTATAAACAAGAATGGTCAGGCTATGTATGAAAACCATTAAGCATCAAAAAGATACATGCAATCTTTTTGATGGAAAAGAAGAAAACAAAGTTCCAACAATATAAAGGATATCTAGTTAGCTTTGCAGTCAGCTACTGGTCAAAGTCTTGCTCTGGCACTCAGATTTTCAGCAAGCTATTTGATGTCTATAGCCTCAATTTCCTCATGTGTAAAATTGGAATAATGACATTTACCATCAAAGAGATAAAAGTAACATGAACCACCTAGTATTAAAGGCACAAATCATTATTTACAGAAAACAAGACTAATGCTTTAAAAAAATTGTTACGTAAAATTCACCTTATCAAGTTTTAGTTCCAATTCTGCCACATCTCCTTCTACTTCTTCCAAAGCAGCCCTAGAAAAAGTAAATATGAAGTAAGTTATCATGTGTTCATTATTTTTTAAGTGCCCCCCACCTCCCACCAGTCCTTCCCCACAACCACCTTCCAGGTTTCCCCTGCCCCCTAAGTTATCATTTGTTTAAATATATACTTTATTGCTGAAAAATAACTCTAAATGTCAAAAGATATGAATGCTGAAAAATTACACTTCACATTGATAATTACCTTAGGATGAAGTATAAACATTTCATAAACATATAATTATTGTTTAAGGTAATGACAGAAAACATTAGGCTGACTGACTATTATTCATATTAATAACACTAATTAGAAGTATTTAGCATGTGTTTTGATTTTTTTTTAATGAGGAAGAAATTCTAAAAGTTGAGCTTTAACAAAGACTTAGACTTCTTTTTTTTTTATTTAATTTTTAATTTTTTTAAATTTACACCCAAATTAGTTACCATATAGTGCAATAATGATTTCAGGACTAGATTCCTTAGTGCCCCTTACCCATTTAGCCCATCCCCCCTCCCACAACCCCTCCAGTAACCCTCAGTTTGTTCTCCATATTTATGAGTCTCTTCTGTTTTGTCCCCCTCCCTGTTTTTATATTATTTTTGTTTCCCTTCCCTTATGGTCATTTGTTTTGTCTCTTAAAGTCCTCATATGAGTGAAGTCATAGGATTTTTGTCTTTCTCTGACTGACTAATTTCACTTAACACAATAACCTCCAATTCCATCCACGTAGTTGCAAATGGCAAGATTTCGTTCTTTTTGATTGCCGAGTAATACTCCATTGTATATATACACCACATCTTCTTTATCCATTCATCCATCGATGGACATTTGGGCTCTTTCCATACTTTGGCTATTGTTGATAGTGCTTCTATAAACGTGGGGTGCATGTGTCCCTTCGAAACAGCACACCTGTATCCCTCGGATAATGCCTAGTGGTGCAATTGCTGGGTCGTAAGGTAGTTCTATTTTTAGTGTTTTGAAGACTCAGATTTCTATTTAACAAAACACATCTAACCACAACAGAGCATCCCTGACAACCAGAAAAGAAAAATTTTTACTTTTATAAATAGTTCAGAAAGATGTCAGCCTTGTTTAATGAACAATTTTGTTTCCAATGTATTTTTAAGAAATCTTCTGATTTCTATAAAACTTAGTTAGTACTTGATACCACACACTATAAGCAACTTCCAAAAATGGAAATTTGGAACAAAACAACAGCAACTAAAACTTTTGAAGGGTTGGGGCGCCTGGGTGGCGCAGTCGGTTGGGCGTCCGACTTCGGCCAGGTCACAATCTCGCGGTCCGTGAGTTCGAGCCCCGCGTCGGGTTCTGGGCTGATGGCTCGGAGCCTGGAGCCTGTTTCCGATTCTGTGTCTCCCTCTCTCTCTGCCCCTCCCCCGTTCATGCTCTGTCTCTCTCTGTCCCAGAAATAAAATAAAACGTTAAAAAAAAAAAAAAACTTTTGAAGGGTAATAAGAATTTACACTTAAGAGTTAAGATATAACAAAACACAAGTCATCTACTTTAAGCCATCTATCACATTGTCAGATACCTACTTGAAAAACTAGCAACTTCCCAGCAGTTATTTTATGGATTAACCTAAATGTATTTCAAATGGACAGCGGTGGGGGACTAACCACCCAGAAAGTTATTTCGAACTCTGTGTAAGAAATTCTCAATTAGACACCAGGACTAAGAAAAAGATAGCTAAGATAAAAGTTCTATTTCCAGAACTACTCACTTAAACTCTGTGTAACATCCAAATAATCATTTTTTTTTTAGTATTTATTTATTTTTGAGAGAGACAGAGACAGAGCACAAGTGGAGAAGGGGTAGGGAGGAAGACACAGAATCCGAAGCAGGCTCCAGGCTCTGAGCTGTCAGCACAGAGCCCGAAGCAGGGCTCAAACTCATGAATTGTGAGATCATGACCTGAGCTGAATAAGTCGGACACTTAACCGACTAAGCTACCCAGATGCCCCCCGCCCCCGAAATAACCATTTTTATCAGCTTGTGATTCTACTTCTCCATCTGGTAACATTTACTGGAAAATAGTTTTTAATCTCCAAAATAAGAAAATTGTATACAACTATAAATTATTCAGTAAAGAGATGCCTATTCCACAAAATAAAATACTCTAGCATAACAGTTTAAAGTTCAAGAAAACAAGAGGTACTGTACTTCCACAGCAGAGAAACAGAAATACTTCTCCCCTAACTAAAAGTGTCATTTTCTTCAGCAGTGTTTTCACATTATATATTGTTCCCTTCTCCTAGAAAACATTTTCTCCTCACATTAACCTTAACTCCCTTCACCTGCCTATATATGCTACTTATCATGTAAAATTTAATGCATAAAAGAAAACAAACATAACTGCACAAAGATATTCATTGTTTGTAACAAGTTGAAAACCTACATGTCCAACAATAGGAAATAATGTAAACAAATGATGGTACATCCATCCCATTGTGTGAGGCAGCAAGTTTTTAAATGAGATTGATTGATCTCTATCTACTGAGACAGAAACATATACATGCTAGACTATTACATATGGGAAAAAGCAACTTACAAAATTATATATAGTGTGAACCCAATTTTGTGGAGGAAAAAAATCTCTTGGTTTATGCATAGGCAAAAATCTGGAAGCATATTTACCAATCTCTTAACTATAACTTTGAAAAATAAGGATTGGAGAGCAGAAAGCATAAATAGGATTTACTCTTTTTACCACTTATACTTCTGGACTGTTTAGAATTTGCAATAACTATGCACATTTCAATTATTTTAAAGCCAATAAAGGGAGAAAAGGAAAAATTCAGACATCTTCTCAGGAGGTGGGGCCTCTTGGAATCTCTTCCTCCATCCACTCCAGCTTGATTACACATCCCTCTTATGCTCCCACAACATCTCATGCATGTCTCTATCACTGTCCATTTCTCTTACTCATCTGAGCTCCCCATAGCAGTAAAGACACTCAAAATGCTTGTTGAGTCAAGAAAGAAACCCACAATTGTTTACTCTATCAAAAGTGTTCCTCATTTACTTTTTTACCTTTATTTAACCTACCTTTACTCAATCTCCAATTTCTGGGTTTTTCAATTTCTTAAAATATTGATTTATTTTTGAGAGAGAGAGCGCAAGGGGGAGAGGGATAGAGAGAGAGGGAGACACAGATCTGAAGCAGGCTCCAGGCTCTGTCTGAGCTGTCAGTACACAGCCCAACGCAGGGCTCAACCTACGCAGGGCTCAACCTACGAACCGCAAGATCATGACCTGAGCCCAAGCCAGATGCTTGACCCACTGAGCCACCCTAGAGCCCCCATCTTCAATTTCTTTCAAGCAAATTAGTTGAAATGACAAGGTCAAAATTTGATTTAATCACTGATTTCTGCTAAACATACAGTTTGACAGAAACTTTATGTATATTCCTCAATCGTATTTCATTGTACAATTCTAAATTGCTTTTGTAAAACAACATTTTTAAAGAGAAGTACAAACACAAAAGAGAAATGTCATTTAAAAGCAAAGCCCTGGGGCGCCTGGGTGGCTCAGTCAGTTGAGTGTGTGACTTCGGTTCAGGTCATGATCTCGTGGTTTGTGGGTTCAAACCCTACGTCGGGCTCTGTGCTGACAGCTCAGAGCCTAGAGCCTACTTTGGATTCTGTGTCTCCCTCTCTCTTTGTTCCTCTTTATCACGTGTGTGCAAGCAATCTCTCTCTCTCTCTCTCTCTCTCAAAAATAAATGAACATTAAAAAAAATTTTTAATGAATAAATAAAAGTAAAGCCTTTTGTAATCATATAGTCAAAGAATCTGAAACTTTAGCTTAGAGTTCTTCAACATTTCACCATTTCTTTAAAAAAAAAGTCTTTGTTCTTGGTCATCTAAGATATGTGTGAAAAGTTGTAGTCATAGCAAAAAAAACAAAAAACACACACACACAAAAAAAACTTGTTGTAACATCTAAGAAGCTAATGTGTAAGGCAGACTAGTTAATCGAATATTCCTTAGTATAAAAAGTATACAGAAATATCATCATCTCAGTTCAAATCCTACTCCATCATTCACTTCTCTAAGCTGAAGATATTTTGTCTAAGTTTCTTCGTCTACAAAATGAGTAAAGAAATACATACCTAAATGATTTGTAAAGGTTAAATGAGGGACTGTCTATACCACTGACCACAGTATATACTATGACACAAAGAACATGATAAGAGCTTCTTTCTCTCCTTTCTCTTATCCCCACATTCTGAGGTGAGTTTTTCCTCCCTATTACTTCTACTCTGTAATGAAAGAGAACCATCCTGGAATGTATGTTTAACAAATGAATGAATGAGTGAAATGAAACAATCTACACAACATTCCTTCAAATATTGGACAACAGATATTATTCCTTTTCATCTCTCCCAAATACCTATTGAACCTATATAACTTTTATATATGTGCAAGGTGTTAAAAAGGCCATTTTATAAATGTGCAAGGTGTTAAAAAGGCCAATATTATAGACCATACCCTCCATAGCTTAAAACTTAATAAAAATCATTAAAAAATTTTTTAACTGTTAAAACTTAAATGTTACATATATATTAACAACAAAAGCATGATTAAGTACCAAATTAAGCAAAACATAAAATAATGTTAAAAGAAAGGGGAAAAAACAGAAGGCCATCAGCAAAGTTTCACAGGATTATTATGAACAAAGTTCAGCAAACCACAGCCTTTCAGGCAAGTCTAGACCATAACCTGTTTTTGTTTTGTTTTGTTTCTTTAAACTTTTAAAGTTTATTTATTTTAGAGAGAGGGAGAGGGAGAGCAAGAGCAAGAGGGAGAGGGAGGGAGGCGGAGAGAGAGAGAAAAAATGAATCCCAGGTAGGCTCCACACTGTCAGCACAGAGCCTGATGTGGGGCTTGAACTCATGAGCTGAAATCATGACCTGAGCCAAAATCCAGAGTTTAACTGATTGAGCTACCCAGGCACCCCCATAACCTGTTTTTATGCCCATGAGCTAAAAATGGTTTTTATATTATTTAGTGATTGGAAAAAACAAAAGAATAATATTTAATGACACAAGAAAATTATATTAAATTAAAATTCAGCACCTACAAAGAAAGTGTTTTGGAAACACAGCCAAGTTCATGCCATATTGTCTATGGCAGCTTCCATGCTATAATGGAATGGAAGAGTTGAGTAGTTTAGGAAGAGAGACCATATGGCTCACAAAGCCTCGAAATATTTACTATTATCTGGCATTTTAGAGGAAAAGTTTACTGACTCCTTATTATGAATATTAAATACAAAAACAAGAATGAAAATCCTTTCTCATATACAAAATACACATAAGAAAATAATTTTTAGGACTTAGTTCTGGTTGACTCTACCCTAACAAGCTGAATAAGCCCATAATTTGAAAAAAAAAGTCACTTTACTTTTAATAACACCTTCATTATTTTATCTATTCCTGCATCACAGTGTTTTATGATCAACTTAGAAAACAGTTAACTAAAAACATAAAATTAGAATAGGAAAAAAATCTAGCAGCAAGTATTAACACTGAGACATTTCTAATCACATGGTGATCACTTTCAGCTGTGAATTAAATGAAGCTCTATGAGAAGCACAAAAATAGAACTCTCCCTACCCAGATAATTGCACACCCCTGATGTAGCAATAACCTTTATAAACCACTATTTTTATAAAATGATCCATAAAAATAACTAAATAGCATGACTAATATGAGCACTATATTTTCTTTATAAAAGAAAATTATTTGAGAGAAACAAGTGTGATGAAGAATTGTAGCCATCCATTTGAAATCCTAAACACATACACACACAGACACGAAAAAAAAAAAAAAAACCCTAACTTCCACTTGAACCGTGGCAATATCCTCAAAATGGAATTAATAATCTAAGACTGGGTCACATGATGACGCAATCTAAAATGTAACAACAGGATATTCAAGATCACTAATAGGCACATAAATATTAAAGATTAAATATTTAAACAAAGATGGATTTGCGACTCTGAGTAATAACTACCTTCTAAAGAATTAACAAAGATAAACTATAATGTACAGATTTTGAAACTAACACCTATATTCCTTGTTTTATATAATAGATACATTCTTAAAGGTTGCATATACATTAAATAACCATTTAGATACTGAGAGGAGTTGCCTATATACCCATCATGGCACCTACCATCCCCAACCAACTTCCTCTTTCAGCTCAAGAGCTTTACCTACTGCGGGCAATGCTTCACTATTTATTCTTTGCAAAGAAAGGACAATGGCTGGATCAGGGATAGTCCACTGACCCAAGGGCAGTCCTGTCTCAATAAGTGGCAAAGCTAGATGACCAAAACTAGAGATGGCTGTAGGATGAGACGGCTCCCTCTGCATTTTTGACCAGAGAACACAGAGAGTAGACACCCTGGAAATCTGCTTTTTAAAATAAATCTCTCACTAAATCATTTTGTAATGTGAATAGCCACCCCTTTGTTCAGTAAATTCTGGGTCCTTTAGAATTGGGTCTCTTTAACACCTTCATGTTGAGAGGCAATGGGATGGATTTTTTTTTTTTTAAAGAGCCAGTGTTTGAATACAATATTTTACTTACTGCCTATGTAACATCAAACAAGTTCTTTGTGCTTCAATTTCATCTGCAAAATACAGACGACATTCTCTTCCATAGAGCTATATGATAAATTTTAAAATACATATAAAAATTTCAGCACAGTGCAGGACACTCATTGGATATTGAATAAATACCAGCTATAATTATGTATGTTAAAGAAAATACACAATCTCTTTTGATTTTCATTTTATGGGCCCAAAAGGGAAGGAAGCGGTAATTAGATTAATCATGTACTTCCCACATGAATTTGAAGTGGTTTGAAAAAGAAGCAAAAAAGTTAAAACAGCAAATAAAATAGCAAGTCCAAATTGCAAACACTTCAATACTCTTGCCATTTTCCAAAAATTGTATGTCAAACACACTTTTCCTAACTTCATTACTTCAGTCTAGGCCACAGTGCTATACTACATGGTAAGATATTATTTGAAAATCCACTTGGTTTTCCAAGGTCGTCAAGGTCAGTTCTGTGTGATTCTTCTCAGAACAAACAGAGCCAACTCTGCAATCAGTACAAAGAAGTATTAAGGCTCTGAATGCATGTTTATCACCTATCAATATTAAGTCACCTTTTAAAAATGACTAAGTCTTTATTTTTGAGAAGTCTCAATGAAATTAAAAGGTCTTTCTTGCCCAATATTAGGTTAGAAACGTTATAACTGCTCCTATTTGCTCAGATTGGTCTACTGAGCAAACCTGGCAAAACCCATGAGAAATTCAGTCCTGTAATGGGTAAGAGTATTGTAAAAAACACAGACTAGAAATGGAAATCAAGAGTTTAGTCTAACTCTCTACCAACTAATATGAGTCCCTGAGAACATAATTTAATCTCTCCAAACCACAGTTCTCTCATCCATCCAAAGAGAGGAATAGACTGGATCATCTTTATTATTACCTCTGGATCTTAACAATCAATTATCCTGGAATAAGCATTCAAAGGAAAATTAGAACCGAGATTTGATTATCTTCTCCCAAACAAGATTTCCCCCAGGTCCTCATTCATGCTTTCAACACAGAGAAAAAAAGAAAAACCTATAAGCGATGAAAACCCTCACCAAAATTTATATTAAGTCATTCATCCTTTTAAAACATCTCCTCTACGTACTTTCTTTTTTTTTTTAATTTTTTTTTTTTAACGTTTATTTATTTTTTTGGGACAGAGAGAGACAGAGCATGAATGGGGGAGGGGCAGAGAGAGAGGGAGACACAGAATCAGAAACAGGCTCCAGGCTCTGAGTCATCAGCCCAGAGCCCGACGCAGGGCTCGAACTCACAGACCGCGAGATCGTGACCTGGCTGAAGTCGGACGCTTAACCGACTGCGCCACCCAAGCGCCCCTCCTCTACGTACTTTCTAAAAGATCATAAGTATCGGGGAAGATAGCGGTGGTTTTTGTAAAATTTTTGTTCAGCTTAACATTTTAGGGAAAATTTTTTTTTAATTTGTTTTTTAAATAGCCTTCATACCTAACGCAAATGTTAACACATGGCTTTAACTCATGACCCTGATATCAAGACCTGAGCTAAGATCAAGAGTCAGATGTCTGGGGTGCCTGAGTGGCTCAGTGGGTTGGGTGTCCGACTTTGGCTCAGGGCATGATCTCACGGTTCGTGAGTTCGAGCCCCACATCAGGCTCTGTGCTGACAGCTCAGAGCCTGGAGCCTGCTTTGGATTCTGTGTCTCCCTTTCTTTGCTCCTCCCCCACTCATGTGCACGCTGTCTCTCTCTGTCTCAAAAATAAATAAAGCTTAAAAAAATTTTTTTTAAAAAGTCAGATGTCTTACTGACTGGGCCACCCAGGAACCCCAGGAAAAAAATTATTTTATCTTTTGTCCACACACATATCTTTCTGAGTGAACTCCATTATATTTATTTTTTTAAAGATTGTAATCTTTATTCTACCATTTCCTCATGAAAAAAAGTAAATCTAAAAAAAAGTAGTTGTGGCATCTGGGTGGCTCAGTTGGCTAAGCATCCGACTTTGGTTCAGGTCATGATCTCGCAGTTCGTGAGTTTGAGTCCCACATAGGGCTCAGGATCGCTGCTGTCAGCACCGAGCCTACTTCGGATCCTCTGTCCCCTTCTCTGCCCCTCCCCCCCCAAAATAAACATACAAACAAAAAACAAAAGTAGTTAAAGGAACACGTACCCTTCTCCCCTCATGTTCTCTCCTGCCGATAACACAATATCCAAAATAAAACCATTCAGGCCAGAAAGGAGCATAATTAAAGAAGCAACCAAACCATAGCCCATGGTAGAGATGCAAACAGTATGGTTCAGGCGAATGAATAGCATACACTCAAGTTATTACTCAAGTGTCAATAACCCTATGAGTCCAAGTCTATCACTAAAAAAAAGGGTAGCACTCTTAAAATAGTATCCAAATCACCATTCTGCATAGAGAAGTGTAGATGGGAGAAGGGAGTAAGTACAGAAGCATCTGTTCCTAGGGCTACAGGTTCTCTCCTTAACAGGGGTATCATGGATCTCTATAGAAGTAACTCTAAATAAAGTTATTTATCACAGCCCATACCAAACATTCAAAGGAAATACTGATAATGTTTTATTTTTACCAGATAGGAAATCCTTTATTTTTTCCTCATAAAAAATCAGTACTATGTTAGAAAGCTGTTTCCATTTCACCCTCCTGCAACAGCCTGAATTTCCTGTCCAGGCAGTTAGTATATGCAAGCAGCTGAAATGCCACTATAATTACAGTGGGAGTTAATATCATTCTACTGTGCCATAAAAGAAGGTGGTGGAAGAAGACATGGTCCTTCTATTGTGCTGGGATCCATACGTCAACAGTGGCAGATGACCAGTTAATAGTCCCTTCCAGTTTTCACAGTCAAGGGTGTAAAGCTAGAATGAAGGTATTAGTCATCTAAAGGGGGTAAGGTCACTTTAATCCGAAAAAACAGAGGGTTAAGGGAAAAAAACTACAAACTTAGAGACTACTACATAACGTTGCTTTCAACTGAGCCCAGAAAAATAAAAGCTGAAGAAAAAGGTATTTGTCTTGAAATCACAATAAACTTAGGAAGGTATACCTCAAAAAAAATGTTTTAATTGACTTTTTAATTGACTTTCTACAAGTCGGTCCATTCCCAAGAATCTTATCACTATGTAGTAGGTTTTGACATGATAGGAAAATAAAGTAGTTACCATCACTGTTTAAAGAATTAAAATCAAATGTTCAACAAGAGCAGTTAAACTGCAATGCTTATCATATCAGTGGCATGTCAGGGTCAATACCTTTAGGGAGAAGAGAGCACTGTAAACCTCATGGTACATAACAGGGGGAGAGTAGATCTCTATGAGGAAAGAACATTGTAACTGATAATACTGTCAGGATGACCAAGTATTTCAGATAAGATGGGCCTATCTGCAGACTCACAGTGAGAGAAAGGAGCAAGATTGTAGGGACACCTAGGGCCAAGCCCAGACAAAAATGTCAAAAAGTATAATCAGAGACCATATTCCCCCTTTCATGGCTGTTCTTTTCAGGAACTGGAAATGGTACTTAAGCCACAGGATATCCTGTAAATCAGAGCAGGTAAATAACTACATAAAGGGTCTTTCAGGGTTCTATCGGGGACATGTCTTAGGCTGCTAACCAAATCACACCTATAACTTTTCCAGGCTTCTCCATTAACAACAACAACAACAACAACAAATCTGCTTTAGTCCATAATGAAAATAATTTCACCATATATTTTCACTGTTTTATAATTTGCATGGCACTGGCATGTATGATATAGCATTTGTTATATTAAGAGAAGAATACAGAATAGTAATATGAACTAAAAAAGAGAAAAAAACATTAACAGGAAATGAGCTACAATCCCAGAATCACAGAATCCTGAATTGGAAGAAACCTTAGCAAACTGCTGAATGTCAGAACTGTTAAATGAAAGTTAATGAATGAAATGAAAGTAGAGTGGCTGTGTTTAGAGTAGTATTTCACCTCCATTAAAACCCTGCAATTTTACAAGATCTGTAAACAGGATCCAGAAGAATACAAATTTAAGAGCCTAATAAACAGGCTCAGGGTTTTCAAGACACTGGTCATACCATGAACTTCAGGCTAGTAAACTTGTGACACTGAAGTACCTTCTTCTCAGTGGAAGGAGCACCTCAACACCACCACCTCCACAAAGCACCCCATACTCACATCAAATAGAGCACCTGGCACTCAATATGATAAATCCAACTATTGGTCTTGTTGCCCAAACTAAGAGACCTTGAGCAGAAACTACGGTCCATTTAGTTTATTTAGTTACCAAGTAAACATTTGTTTATTGGATGCATAGATGCAGCATTAAAACAATCAAAACATTAAGAACAATTACATAATCTGAAGCCCAAGGCCACTCATGACGGTTAAGCCTGCATCTCGGTGTACATGTATTTATGTGTGATTCTCCAGTTCCCTCTTGCTCCAGTTTTTAGTTATTCCAATCTGCCTCTACAGCCTCATATAGATGTTACTATAAAAGTCTTTAGAGAAAATAAAAAAGAATACACAAATAATTGCTTAAACATCAAAACTGGACTTACAATGAAAGAAGTTTTGAAAAAGTCAGTTCTTTCCACATACAAGAATGAGCCTATACACCTTATCTAACCATTTGTAGACCTATGACTTCTTTTAAAGTTGAGAGAAACGGGAAATTCTTATAACACTCTAGAAAATACACTAATATAGGATTTCTAAAACAAGCCTTGAAAGAAACCTCAAAGGAGCTAAGGAGGAATTCACTGTAACACCACCACAAAATTATACTACCATGATTCCATCACTACATTCAACTTATAATCAAATAGAATCCTTAAACATCCAAAGAGAAGAACCAAAATAGTTATACTAAAGTTGGGGGGAATTTTTTGAACAACTTTTTAAAAACCACTACTAGAAAAATTCAGACAAATGAAGAGAAACTTGAGATTTCCCTTCCTTTTCTCTAACAACAAACAAAAGCAAGTATCAATTGCTTGAGATATGCAGATGAAATAAACAAAGATCCCTGCTCTCCTAGCTCTTACATTGGAAGAGGAAGACAGTCAATAAACAACAAACATAATAAATAAGTCATTTAAATAGTATTCTGTAAAGTGCTAAGTGCTATTAAAAAAACAAAAGGTAAAACAGACGTGGGGGGCAGAGCAGGGGGCAGGGACAACTACAATTTTAAATAAGGTGGTCAAGATAGTCCTCACTGAGAAAGTGACATTTGAGCAAAGCCTGAAAAAATGAACCACACAGACAAGGATGTTATGGACATAATATCACACCAATGCAACAGCCCTGGTGTGTTAAGGGAATACCAAGGAGGCCAGTATGGCTGAAACAGAACAAGCAAAAGAGGGGCCCCTGGGTAGGTCAGTCAGTTAAGTGTCCGACTTTGGCTCAGGACATGATCTCATAGTTCATGAGTTCCAGCCCCACTCAGGTCATGATCTCATAGCTCATGAGTTCCAGCCTCGTGTCAGGCTCTGTGCCAACAGCTCACAGCCTGGAGCCTGCTTCAGATTCTGTGTCTCCCTCTCTCTCTGCCCTCCCACCACTTGTGTACCATTTCTCCCTCTCTTTCTGAAATACAAATAAACATTTTTTAAAAATTAAAAAAAAAAAAAAGAACATGCAAAGGGAAGAGATGCAGATGCAGGAGAGGAAATGAGACAATTAAGGGAGAGCCCCATCACCATTAACAGCCTATGGCTTAGTAGGCGAATGACAAAAATTCTACCTTTAAGTGAAATGGGGAACCACTGAAGCAAGGAAGAGACACAATATGACTTCGTTTTTCAGGAATCACTCTGGCTGCTGTATGGAGAAGATTGCAGGGAAACAAAAAAGGAAGCAAAGAGACCAGCCAAGAAACTAGAGATCATCCAGGTAAGCGATGAAGCTGGTTTAAACTAAATCCAGTCAGTGGTAAGAAATGTTAATCTGGATATATTTGCAAGGTAGAGCTAAAAGGATTTCCTCATGAATTGGATGTGGTGTGTGAGCACATGCACAGGTATACCACTGAGCAGGTAAATATGAAAATAAGGATGGATTCAAAGTTTTTAGCTGGAATAGCAAGAAAGGGCAGAGTTGTAACCAACCGAGATGGAGAAGGCTATGGGCAGAACAGGTCTGGGGAGAAAAGAACGAGAGCTCAGGTTTGGACTTGATCTGAAATATTTATCATGTATACAAGTGGTAACATCAAGGTGGATAAAAATGAGTCTAGAGTTTAGGAGTCTGCAATGAGGATATAAGTTTAGGAATCATGAACATACAAATAGTATTTACAGCCACAAGACTGGGTATTTTCGGAAAAAGTGAGGATAGGAAAAATGATTAAGGACTGAGGTCTGGGGCACTCAGTATTAAAGGTCAGGAAGAACAAGAAGAAATAGCAAAAGAAACAGAAGGAGCAACTAAGGAGATAAGAGGAGAACCAAAAGAATGTGATATAGAAGGGAAGTGGAAAAAATGTAACAAGAACAAAGTGATTAACTATGTTTAAAGCTACTAACAGATCAAAGACAAGTCAAAATGGGTGGGAAACAATTATTAAATATTGTAAAACACTTCTGGCCTGATACTTTGATAAACCATGAGTCTGCTCCTATAGAAAAGATTAATTTAATATTTTAAAGTAGAAGTATAGAAAATTTTCTAGGAATATAAGGCACATGAAACTAAAACGAGAAAAAAAATTCCCAAGTAGAAACTGAAAACACCTTTTAACAATCACCAAGGAAGACAAGTAGGTAGGTTCCCCCTTTCCCTCTCCATTCTCAATCTCTCTTCCTGGAAGATAAAGGTTATTAATTAGACAAAAAAGAAATCTTCACATTCTTTCTCAGGAAGTCTGGGGCAAAAGTTCTACTGCCATTCATAATATTAAACACAATCTAACTCCTATAAATTCAAGAACCGCTAATGTAGCTCTAACTCCTCATGAGACAACACACAGATCAAAATCTGTATTTGTCTTTCTATAAAATGAGGACTGATTTCATTCCAACTCTATGATTCACTTATATAGCCACAGTAATGTTATCCTTTGCTGATAAGTTCTCAAAATTAAAAACAACACATATACACAAAACTTTTAACCATTTCAAATTAATTTCATCCACTCTTTAGGGATGGGTTATAATTCTGTCCCACAAATTCACCAATCCTGTTTTTCAGCAGTAAACCAAAGTGGAAGTCTGGGTTATCTTCATGTGAATAATCTAGCTATGGTAACCTTAATGCAATCCTATTAACTATACTGCTGGGAAGCCAAGAATCTTTATACTTCAAATTTTATTGTCCAGCAGCAAGTCACCATTCTTGCATGCAACCGCCCTTACACTCTGAAAAAGACTGCGACTTAAGTGAGAGACTGGACAACTTCAGGAATACGTACATTTAAGCTGAGCATTTATTCCTACTCCTTGGTTCATCAAGAGATCTAATCCACTGATTTACAAGGGATAAGAAAGGACTACAGAAACAGTGGATCCTCATCAAACACCTGTGGACTTAGAACATCTTAGTTGCACATTCTTGGTAATACCTAATGTTCCCAACTAAATAACGGGAAAATATTCAAAGACATTAGGTGACTTAACTGAGAGAATTAAATAAACCAAGATGTGTAATAAGGATGAATTTACCTTCAGAGAACTGCAAATGTGACACTTACAAGTAAGTATAAACTCAAACACCTGTGCAAGTTCAAAATATGTTGTGTTTAACACAATTCAAGGGGAAAGAAACACAAACTACTACTTAAACTTTTACAGACTTAAGAACTGGCTTAAATCTTATTTGTCTCATGTGAGGCCATGTACCATATCTAAATCTGTGTCTAACAACCTGTCTTATGAAAGGATCCTACTGGAGCCTCAAAATAACTGCTGACAAGACTTTTTTGAGCTTAATGCCATAGGAATGGAAATATATGTGGATATGATATACACTAAAGTCCAGAATATATAAAGATGCCAGTAAAAACGTCTCCTGGGATAATGGTACCCACACCTATACCTGACCAAATAATGAGCATGTCGAAATACAGACTCCTAGATCCCAGGCCCGCTCACTCTGACATAATTTCAATCTTCACAGTTGAGAAATGTGTAATTTTAATAAGCTCCTGGGTGACTCTAGGATGCAATCAGCCACAGGGAAGGTCACTACCCTCAAAGTCAAAATAAAAATACATTGTAACACACAAACGTGAACTTTTTCTTATATAAAACACACAACATTTTAACATAAGAAATCATATGTATGTCAGTGAGTTGGAAACAGAAATCACCTAGTTTTAAAATTCTAGTGACTACTTTAAACTATTATTACTGTGCCCAACATTGCTGAAGAAAAAAAGCATGTTTCTTAAGGAAACCGCCTAACATTAAATAGACATATTTACTGTATGAATATGGAGTTGTGTCATATTCTGATAGGCTATATTATTTAAAGCTGCAGGAATAAAACCACATTCCTGAAGGGTAAAGTCATTCCCAGTGGCAAGTGTTAAAGTAGCACATACATCTTGTCCATCACATGGACAAGACTAGGAACAAAAACCACAGTGTCCAATGAAAAACAAAGGCATACGGTGGGAATGGCTATTGTTTGACGGGTACGGAGTTTCGCTTTTGCAAGATGAAAAGAGTTCTGGAGATGGACAGTGATAATAGGTGTACAATATACATGCACTTTAATACCACTGACCTGTGCACTTAAAAATAGTACATTTTAGGGGCGCCTGGGTGGCTCAGTCGGTTGGGCGGCCGACTTCAGCTCAGGTCAAGATCTCGCGGTCCGTGGGTTCGAGCCCCACATCGGGCTCTGTGCTGACTGCTCAGAGCCTGGAGCCTGTTTCAGATTCTGTGTCTCCCTCTCTCTGACCCTCCCCCGTTCATGCTCTGTCTCTCTCTGTCTCAAAAATAAATAAACGTTAAAAAAAAAAAATTAAAAAAAAAATAGTACATTTTATGTTATATATACTTTACCACCATAAAAAATGAAAAATAAAAGTAAGGATTTCTTCACATCAAAAAACATCATACACACTTTATTTAGCTATTTCCTTGGTAATCTCTAATCTTTAGTTTTTTGCCTGTGACTGGTATATTCCTAATACTGAGCAATTTCAGAGAAATTTCTGAGTCAAACCATTGAGAGATTTAGAGATGCTTAACATAATAATTATGTTGCATTAAAATTCATAGTGGAGGTCAAAATGTTTTAAAGCTAGGTTTTGATGGTAAAGGATTATATCATATACTACATAAACCGGCTGGTTAACTACTTAAGAATCTATGCGTAACTTAAAAATGAAAATCAGCATACTCTACTAAGTAAAGTAGCATAACTCTTGCTCAGAATATAAAATTTGAAATTCTGAATAGCAGTTAGTAATGAGCAGAGATTTGAGCCCTTTTCAGCATATGAAGTCTTTGTAAAATTAATCTTGAGAACAACAAATTAAGACCATAACAACTGTCTGAAATCAGCAGTAATTATAAAATCAATCTTGGAGATAATAACAAAAGTAAGACTGTAACAACTCTTGAAATCGGCAGTAATTTTTTTTTTATGTTCCAATATAACTTTATGGAAACAAGTTTGAATTTTATATAATTTTCACATCACATAATATTATTTAATTCCAGTACACTTAACATACAGTGTGTCTGATGTACAACATAGAGATTCAGCAATTTTATACATTACTCGGTGCTCACCAAGATAAGTGTACTCTTAATCCCCTCCACCTATTTCACCCATACGCCCCCACCACCAACTCCCTCTGGTAACCACCAGCTTCTTCTCTAGTTAAGACTCTGTTTTTTGGTTTGTCTCTTTTTTTCTGTGTTTTGATTCTTAAATTCCACACACGAGTGAAATCATATGGTACCTTTCTCTGATTTATTTTGCTTAGCATTATACCCTCTAGATCCCTCCATGTAGTTGTAAATCACAAGATTTCATTCTTTTTATGGTTAAATAATATTCCATTGTGTGTGTGTATATTTATATACATGCATATATATATATGCATATATATACGTGATATATATATACCATATCTTTATCCATTCATTTTCCAGCAAACACTTGGGCTGCTTGCATAATTTGGCTGTTGTAAATAATACTCCAGTAAAGACAAGAGTGCATATATCTTTTTGAATTAGTGTTTTTATATTATTCAGGTAAATACCCAGTAGAATTAATGGATCATATGGTAGATCTATTTTTTTAATTTTTAAAACTTTTAAGTTTATTTATTTTGAGAGAGACGAGAGGCAGAGAGAGGGAGAGAGAGATCCCAAGCAGGCTCTGCACTGTCACCATGAAGACTGATGTGGGGCTTGAATTCATGAACTGTGAGATCATGACCTGAGCTGAAATCAAGAGTTGGATGCTTACTTAACCAACTGAGCCACTCAGGCACCCCAGGTAGATTTATTTTCAATTTTTGAGGAACCTCCATACTATTCTCTCCAGAGTGGCTGCACTAGTTCATATTCCCGCCGACAGTGCACAAAGGTTCCTTTTTCTCCACATCCTCTCCAACACTTGTTTTTTCTTGTGTTTTTGATTTTAGTCCTTCTCACAGGTATGAGGTGATATCTCATTGTGGTTTTGATTTCCATTTCCCTGATAAGTGATGTTGAGCTCCTTTTCATGTGTCTGTTGGCCATATGTATGTCTTCTTTGGAGAAATGTCTGCTCATGTCTTCTATCCATTTTTAATTGGATTATTTGGGTTCTTTGATGTTGACTTGTAGAAGTTCCTTATATATTTTGGATACTAACCCTTTATCAGATATGTTAATTGCAGATATCTTCTCCCATTCAGTAAGTTGTCTTTTAGTTTTATTGGCTGTTTCCTTTGCTGTGCAGAAGCTTTTGATGTTGACGTAATCCCAATAGTTTATTTTCGGTTGTGTTTCCCTTGCTTCAGGACACATGTCTAGAAAAATGGTGCTATGGTCGATGTCAAAGAAATTACTACCTGTGCTCTCTTCTAGGATTTTTATGGTTTCACTTCTCACATTTAGGTCCTTGATCCACTCTGTGTTTATTTTTGTGTATGGTGTAAGAAAGTGGTCCAAGTTTCATTCTTTTGCACGTAATTGTCTAGTTTTCTCAGCAGTCTCCCCAGTTGAGGAGATTTTTTTCCCATTGTACATTCTTCCCTTCTTTGTCGAAGCTTAATTGACCATATAATCGTGGGTTTATTTCTGGGCTCTCTATTCTGCTCCACTGAAATCAGCAATAGCTTTTTAAAAATACCTTGTAGGGGTGCCTGGGTGGCTCAGTTGGTTGAGCGTCTGACTTCATCTCATGTCATGATCTCACAGACCCTGAGTTCGAGCCCCAGTGTCCAGCTCTGTGCTGACAGCTCAGAGCCTGGAACCTGCTTCAGATTCTGTGTCTCCCTCTCTCTCTGCCCCTCCCCAGCTCACACTCTGCTCTCTCTCTCTCTCTCAAAAATAAACATCAAGAAACAATTTTATAAATAGTTTGTATAAATAAGTAATGTTTCTTATTTGTTCAACAAATATTTCTTTAACATTTATGCCAGACATTGTATAAGAGACTTAGAATATAATAGTAAACAAAATGAACAAGTCTCTGCTTTCATGGAACTATATGGGGTTAAGACAATAAAGATATAAAATATGTATACATATTGTATTAGATGGTGTAAAGCACTTTTTTTTCAATGTTTATTTTTGAGAGAGAGAGAGAGAGAGAGAGAGAGAGAGAGAATTGTGTGTGTGTGTGTGTGTGTGTGTGTGTGCGCGCACACGTGCGGGACAGGGACAGAGAGAGGCGGACAGAGAATCCAAAACAGGCTCTGTGCTGACAGCAATGAGCCCGATGTGGGGCTCAAACTCACAAACCCCGAGATCATGACCCAAGCCAAAGTCAGATGCTCAACTGACTGAGCCACCCAGGCGCCCCTAAAGCACTTTTTTAAAGTGGAATATGGGGATACAAAGTGATGAAAGGGGTTCAAATATTAATAGTTAACAAAAAAATATGTTTGAAATATACTGAGGAATGGAAAGAAATTGCCTGAACAATATAAAGTGAAGAAAATAATAAATGTGATTTGTTATATTCCATAGAAGAAAGTTTTATACATAAGTTTTAATATAATATATATTAAATTGCTTTATATATAATATATAAATTGCTTTTAGTATATATTAAATATATATTTAAATTTAGACATTAAAGCACAGAAGATTTGTTCTTTTTATAATTTTTTGGTTGGGAGTGTTTTTTCAGTTCAAAATTTTATTGATTCTGGCTTATCTTATTTGGTGGGACATACCACAATCTTGACTTCTTATGTTAGAACACTAATCAATTAATTAGAAAATTACAGTACACAAACAAAAATGCCTGATATTTATGTAAAAGTAAATGCTGCTTAAGAGGTTGAAAAGCCACAGACTGGGAGGAAATATTTGCAAAGCACATATCTAATAAAGGGTTGTTATTCAAAATATACAAAGAATTCTTAAAACTCAACAATGAAAAAGCAAACAATTTGATTTGAAAAATGGACCTAAGGTCTGAATATCTCACTACAGAAGATATACAGATGGCAAACAAGCATATAAAAAGATGCTCCACATCACATCATTAAGGAATATCATCAAATCATTAGGGAAATGCAAATCAAAACAATGTGATATCACTATATACCTATTAAAATGGCCAAAATCTAAAATACCAACAAGTGCTGGTAAGAATGTGGAGCAACAGGAACTCTCATTCATTGCTGGTAGGAAGGCAAAGTGGTCACTCTGGAAGACATTTTGGGGCTTTCTTATAAAACTAAACATACTGTTCTTTCCTTTTTCTTTTTGTTTCTTTTTTTTTTTCCTTTGAGAGAGAAAGCGTGAGCAGGGAGGGGGCAGAGTGGGGGGTGGGAAGCGAAGGAGGGAGAGAGAGAGGGAGAGAGAGAGGGAGGGAATCTTAAGCAGGCTCCATGCTCAGCACAGAGCCTGACACGGGGCAGGATCCCACAACCCTGGGATCACAATATGAGCCAAAATCAAGAGTCAGATGCTCAAATGACTAAGCCACCCAGGTGCCCTGAAAAACTAAAAATACTCTTCACATACAATCCAGCAATTGTGCTCACTGACATTTACCCAAATGAGTTGAAAGCTTAGGTCTACACAAAAATGTACATAGAGATATTTACAGCAGCTTTATTTTTAACTGACAAAACATCCAAGCATCCAAGATATCCTTCAGTAGGTGAATGGATAAACTGTGGTATATCTAGAAAGTGGGATATTATTCAAAAGAGCTAAAAAGGAATGAGCTATGAAGCCATGAAAAGATGTAGAAGAAACTTAAGTATATACTAAGTGAAAGAAGCCAATATGAAAAGGTTATACGTTGTATGATTTTAACTATATGACATTCTGGCAAAACTATGCAGACATTAAGAATATCAAGGGCTAAGAAGGGAGGGATGAATTGGCAGAGCCCAGAGGATTCTGAGGGCAGTGAAACTATTCTGCATGTTAGTATGACGGTGGGTGGCTGTCATTATATATTTGTCCAAACCCACAGAATGAACAACACCAACAGTGAACCCTAATGTAACCCATGGACTTTGAGTGATAATGATGTATCAATTCAGGTTCCTCAATTGCAACAAATGTGCCATACTGTGATGTCTGATGTCGATAAGTGAGGAGATTGTAAGCATGTGGGACAGAGATAACATGGGAATTCTCTACCTTCTGCTCAAGTTTGCTGTGAACCCAAAACTACTCTGAAAAATAAAGTCTATTATTTTAGACTTTAGGGGTGCCTGGGTGGCTCAGCCAGTTAAGCATCAGACTCTTGATTTCGGCTCAGGTCATGATTTCACAGTTCGTGAGCTCAAACCCAGAGTCAGGCTCTACACTACCAGCACAGAGCCTGCTTGGGATCCTCTTTCTCCCTCTCTCTTCCTCTCTCTCTCTGCCCCTTCCCCACTTGCATGTGTTCACGCTCTCTCAAAACAGAAAAAAAAATACACATTTGCTGATGTGTATCATCATTTATGGCTATAAAATATTTTCAAATATATGATCATTCAGTACCATTGATTGATTAAATTTTTCTATGTATGAAAGATAAAAATAACTTTAAAAAATTTTTATATATATGGCTGACTCAGTCAGTAGAGCATGAGTCTCTTGATCTTGGGGTTGTGAGTTCAAGCCCCAAACCAGGTGGAAAGGTTGCTTAAAAATAAAAAAACCTTTAAAGAAAAAGATATATGTGCAAAATAAGTGTGAAAGATATGTGTGCAAAATAAGGTGAAATTTTAAGATGAAAAAAAATAAAGTGAAGACAAACTACATATTGGGCAGAGAGATTTTCACTGACAAAGGATTAGTTCATTTATACAAAAATTCTACAACAACAACAACCACCACAAAAAGACAAGTGAGCCAATAGAAAATAAGGGGGGAAAATATGAATAGGTAACTTATAGAAGAAACATCAATGAACAATCAACATGAAAAGATGCCCAACTTCATTAGCAATTAATTAAACAAATTTAAAATCACAAGATACCATTTCACACCCATCAGACCGGGAGAGTATTACAGTCTGACAATACCAAACATAGGAGAGGATATAACGCATACAGTCCCCATACATAGCTGGTGAGAGTATACATCAATATAACCCCTTTATAGAAAGCAATTTGACAATATCTGATAAAATTGAAGATACATATCCCCTTCCACCTGGTAGTTCTATTCCCTAGCTCTCACACTTGTGCAGAGACATGCACAGGAAATTTCACAGTGACAATATCAACACAGTAGCACTGAGGGAAAAAAAAAAAAGGAAACAATTTAAATGTCTATCCACAGAAGGGATAAATACAATAAAGAATTTTCTTACAATGGATTTCCAAATGCCATGAAAACTGTGAAAAGAAACTAAAAAAACAAGTATCAATTATGTTAAATCTCACAATTTCACAATTATAATGCAGAACATAAAAACATATTCAACAAAAACACTTTGAGAAAGCCTGTTATTTGGCAAGCAGCTCTCTCAGCATAAGCTTTATATGTCATAAAATGCAAAAGGAAACTGTCCCAAACTACAAAACCAATTTTCCCTCAAGGAAATAAATATCAAGATCTCACACCTTTATCTCCAGCTCATATCTGTCAGAGCTTCAGACTGCCTATTGAACATCTCTGTCTGAATGGACCATGACTAAATAAAAAATGGGCATTATCTTCTCCACCAAATCTGCTCTATTTCAGTGAGTAGCAACAATATTCCCACAGTTGATCAAGACATAAATCTAGACATCATCCTGGACTCTTTCTTCCTCATCCCTCATATCCAATCAAACACAATGTCCTAGCATTCTACCTCCTAGATACCTTGATGCTATCCCACTTCTATCTCCACTAATTACCCTAGAAGAGACCATCATTTCCTCTCACCTGAATTGCAAAAACCACCTTCTAAAGGACCATCTTGTTCCAATAAAGTTAATTGCATCAACACACTGCAATCAACATGTTCTTTAACAAGCAAAAGTATGACCAAGATACACTAACCTCCTACTTAACATTTTTCAATGGCTCTTTACTATCCTCAGGATAAAATCCTTAATGTGACTCAAAAGGCCCAGGATCTGGCCCTAACTTATGCCCCCATCTTCAACATTCTACATTTTCACCTACATTTGGGCCTTTGCACATGCAGTTCTGTGCCAGAAGACCTACTTTTAAACTCCTCTTCACCTTGGTAATTCCCAAGTTTTCCTTCACCTGTCAGCATAAACATTCCACACCTTGGGAAGCCTTACTTGCCCATGCAAGACGGAGAACTTTTTTACATGTTCCTAAGATTAATTTTAATTGTATCACTTAGCTCACTGTAATTTAAGTGTCCATTTACTCCACCAAACAGAGATTGAGTCTTCTTTACCATTAAAACTCCACAACTCCATAGAGGTGCGCAGGATGGCTCAGTTGGGTTAAGCAGCCAACTTCGGCTCAGGTCATGATCTTGCCGCTCGTGAGTTCAAGTCATATGGAGCCTGCTTCAGATTCTGTGTCTCCCTCTCTCTCTGTCCCTCCCCTGCTTGCACTCTGTCTCTCTGTCTCTCTGTCTCTCTCTTTCAAAAATAAATAAATTTAAAAAAAAAATTTTTTATTAAACTCCAAAACATAGCGTAAAGGATTAAGAGGTTGAACTTTCTTCCAAAAGCAAGAAATTACAATATCTTGCAATTTGCAATTAACTTGTTCTTCAATGGTGTTTCTCAGTCTGCCTGAAACCCACCCTAAAAATTGTTGTTTTTAATAATTTCTGAGCAATCAAGGGATAAACAAAAATCCATATAAAAACATTAATTTTATGTAAGTGTTTTGTAGGGAATATTACCCCTTCATCATGTATATGTATGGAACTATTCAAATTATTGAAACATTATAGAAGATGGAGATACTTGCAATAGATTTTTTTTTAAGTCTTATTTAAGCAATTTCTACATCCCACATGGGGCTCAAACTCACGACCCCAAGATCAAAAGCCACACATTCTTCTGACTGAGCCAGTGAGATGCCCCCCTTGCAATAGACTATTAAGTGGGAAAAAAAACTTTTGGTAAATTTCTAAAAATGGAATTGTTGAAACAGATGTTTCATGACTATAAATGTTTTAAGGGATTTTTTTTTTGTTTTATATATATATAACATTATATTATATATATAACAAAATATATATATATGTATATATATTGTATGTGTTATCTATCCTCCTAGCCCCCTCCCACAAAGGCTGAATCAATTTATACTCGCACCAGCTACATAGGAGTATATCTCTTTATATTCTGTGTATTAAGCACTTTTGTCTTTGTCAACTGGAAGATTTAAAATAATGGCATCTCAATGTTGATTTAAATTCCCATTTAATTAATACAAAATGGGAAAAAATTAGATTTGCCATCCACGTTTCTCTTTTTTTCACATGCCTATTTATGATATTAGCCTATTTTCTATTGAGGTAGGTTTGCAATAAAAAATTTACCAGTTTTATTGAGATATAATTCAAATACCATACTCATTTAAGGTGCAGAATTTGAGGGGCACCCAGGTGGCTCAGTGGGTTAAACATCTGACTTGAGCTCAGGTCATGATCTCACAGTTCAGGGTTTGGAGCCCCCTGTGGGGCTCTGTGCTGACAGCTCCGAGCTAGGAGCCTGGAGCCTGCTTCAGATTGTGATTCCCTCTCTCTCTGCCCCTCCCCCACTTGCACTCTGACTCTCTCTCTCTCTCTCTCTCTCTCAAGAATAAACATTTAAAAATCTTTTTTTGAAAAAAAAAGTACCAAATTTGATAATTTTTAGTATATTCAGAGTTATGTACCCATCATCACAATCTAATTTTAGAACATTTACATCACCCCCAAAAAAACATCATACCCATGAGCAGTCACTTCCCATTCCCCCTCCCCCTGTTCCCAGGTCTAGGCAACCACTAATCTACTTTCAGTCTCAGCAGATTGATCTATTCTGGACATTTCATAATGGAACTGCAAGACTTTTTTTTTTTTTTTCTAGTACATTTATTTTGGATTTATTTAAATAGCCAAAGAGTACCCTCTTTTGATGACAGGATGGGGAAGAATTTTTATATTAGAGTGTATTTTTACAGCTCAGAGGTTGATAATGGACATTTTCAGATATTGGAGCTAAGTGTTAAGATTCTGACTTTTAGAAGGGGACTTTTTAAGCAAACACATTCTTGAATCTAGTTATACACAATTGTTTCAGGTCTTATCTAAAAAGAATACATACTAGCAGGGGCATACCCACTACCCACTATCTAGGGGACATGTATTTAACTCACAACAGCCAGGGAGAAAAGATGTATAGGGCAAGTAAGTGGGAAAGGGCACAGAGCTTCCACGCACTGCGCATGCCACTCTCCCCAAATCTCCACACGTTTACCAACCCAGGAGTTCCTGGCAAGACATTTTTAAGAGTTCTCTAAATACATAGGATTTGAAATTTCCTTTACATATTCCAAATATTTTCCCATCTTTCTTTATTGGTTGGGGGAGGGGGAGTAATCTTTTTATACAGTCAAACCTGTTTTAAGGTTTTGTCTTTGTTGTCATGCTCAGAAAGATTGTCCTGATCCCAAAGTTTATATATATCTCATAAATGTTTTCCATTAGTACATTCATAGCTTCAATTTTAACATCCAAATCATTACTCCACCTAAAAATCTACTCTGGAGAAGTGTATGGCATCCTACCTACCTTGTTTTTTGCCAAATAGTAAGCCAGCTGTCCCTCGTTATTTCGCAGGGAACCATCCGTTTCCCATGGATTTGAAAGATCACTTTTGTCATACTCTAAACTCTTACATATATCTGAAGTCTCTCTCTTTGGATTTTTAAAAAATTCTGTTCCTTTCATCAGTCAGTTCTGGGCTCAATACCACATTCTTTTGATCTCAGTATTCCATAATACATTTTAAAATCTGATAGGGACACTACTCAATGCTGTTATTTTTCAAAGTTTTGTTGGCTACTCTCACACATTTGTTCTTAGGTTTCCTGTACTTTAGGACAATGATATTACATTTAAATTTATAAATTAATTTAGGAAGAATTTCTACTTTCACAATGTTGAGTCTTCAATCAACAGATATGATTCCTTAGTTATATCTTCCATTTTGCTCAAGTTTTATAAAGCCCCATATATTTTGTTAACTTCATTTCTATTTATTTTATATCTGTTACTAATTTAAATGGGATTTTCCACCCCTTAATGTAATTTTTAAAGTTTATTTATTTTGAGAGAGAGAGAGAGAGAGAGAAAGAATGAGCAGGGGAGGGACAGAGAGAGAGGGGGACAGAGGATCCGAAGTGGGTTTTGTGCTGACAGCCTGCTGACAGCAGGGCTTGAACTCATGAACCTTGAAATCATGACCTGAGCCTAAGTCAGATGCTTAACAGACTGAGCACCCAGGCGCCCCTAATGTTTTTATTTCTGTCTACTTACTGGCATACAGGAAAGTTACTAGCTTTATTTGATGTATAAACATGTTCAAAGCCCTTTTTTTATTATTTAATTTTCATTATATCTGCCTTACATGTATTCAGACCTTAATATTATAAGCTGAAAATGGCATATAGGAATACAATTTAAAAATGTATTTACCTGTGACCATATTCAACAAGCTAAACTTCTCAAGGAAGACCAGAGACATTGCCAAATAAACAGCCGAAAGAATTACACAGGCATAAACTCAAGAGTTGAGGACCGTGGATAGAAATATTAAAAAAAAAAAAAAAAAAAAAAAAGAATGCTGTTCCACTCAGTACCCAAAAATGTGACTTACTACTTAACTTTGAAATACTAAATTTGCCTCACAAATTAACATGTTTGTTTGACAAGAAAAACAAAGAAAAAAAATGTAGTCATGCCACAAAAATATATCCGTAAGAGGAATCTCACTAAGTCTAAAATGAATTATGATAGAAAAATCATGAAAATCTTCTCAGTCGTGAACCATCTGGAATGATTTTTGGGTTACACATTGTTAATTTGGGGGCAAAGAGGGTCACGATTATTGCTTTTCCTTCTTTTAGGCATTTGGTTACTCTTTTAGAGTAACTCTTTTAGAGTCTTTGAGAGACTCATGATCAAAATCAATGACTTCTTAATTATGTTTGCCATACTAAATCTTATCACGCTGGTGGTTTCCCTGTGATTCAGAGTGTTATCGGCCGACTAGCACTAGCGCAGGCAGAGCGAACTACATTACTTCCCATTGCTTTCCTTCCTGTTTTAACAACATTTTTATATGCCTTAAATGTTTCACTTAGTTTCCAGTCATGTCTTTGTCATAGGAACTTTTGTGGAGACAGAAAATGCTCCTTAACACAGGCAACTTACCCCAAAACTCCTTTTTCCATTATTCAAATTACATTTTTGCAGCCTATGCAGTTAAAACCAAAGAGCAGAAAGAAACACACAAAATTAGGCAATTAGCTTGGGGCTCAAGTAAATTTACTGGTATTGTGCTCATTTCTGATCAATTTATTACTTTGATAACTCACCCACTGCATGATACAGAGAATATAAAACAATAAAAGCAATATAAAAAGAATATAAAACAAAAAAACTTTAATAAATAAGACTTTTAACAAATATAACCCTATTCCTGAATTACCTATTACTCCGATTAGTAATAATAAACCAACTATGGGAAAGAAAGGGAGGCTGACATGTCTTGGTGGAAAGCAAACTAAGAAGTCAGACAAAAGAATGGAGTTGATATATCCTGTGTTCTAATCCTTTACCATCATTACTTTACCATCATGACATTGCCATGTCATACTGGCCAACCACTTGAAATCTGACTTATTCATTACTTATGAAATTCCAAATAATATCACTTACCCTACTTCTCCCAAAAGAGTTTTGAGATTCCTAAAATATCTGAGCTCCAGATATTAAAGGTAATCCATTTTAATTCTTCCATTTTATTTTTTTTTAATTTTTTTTTTCAACGTTTATTTATTTTTGGGACAGAGAGAGACAGAGCATGAACGAGGGAGGGGCAGAGAGAGAGGGAGACACAGAATCGGAAACAGGCTCCAGGCTCTGAGCCATCAGCCCAGAGCCCGACGCGGGGCTCGAACTCACAGACCGCGAGATTGTGACCTGGCTGAAGTCAGACGCTTAACCGACTGCGCCACCCAGGCGCCCCTAATTCTTCCATTTTAAAAGCAGAGAGAACAGGGGTGCCTGGGTGGCTCAGTCAGTTAAGCATCTGACTCTTGATTTCAGCTCAGGCTGTGATCTCATAGGTTCACGGGATTGAGCCCCACACTGGGTTCAGTGCTGACAGCATGAAGCCTGTTTGGGATTCTCTCTCCCTCTCTCTCTGTACCCTCCCTGCTCACACATGCATGCGCGCGCTCTCTCTCTCTCTCTCTCTCTCAAAAGTAATCATTGTTTACATAACAAATTAAAAATAAAAACAGAGAAAACAAATTCCACTGAAGTATTTGAAACAAATTAAATACAAAAGAATAAAACAATAAATATAAACACCAGTTATTACTAAGAAATAAATTCTACAGAAGTTTAGGGAAGACTAAAGTCTGTGAGGACTGGAATAATCAGATGACTATTTTAAAAAGGAGACTTCAGTATTTAATAGGAAGGCAGGGGAAGGAGAAGCAGTAAGGACATGTTTACTTCCCTGAAGTTTACAAACATGAATAAAAGAAAAGAAACAATTATTATAGGAAATTCCACCAATAATAAAACTAGGGAACAGCTACTATCCCATACCATAGATAAGAATGTATGTCCAGTACCATGAAATAAGGACAAAATGAAAAGTGAAGCTCCCACAATTTTACTAATCTCAAGCAAAGTGCATGTTTTTAAATTAAATCAGACTTCCAGAAAGTCCTACTAACAGCATATAACATGATACCCACATAAACTCTGTCTCAATCGCAACTGAGGGCTCCAAGGCACTATTGTTAATACTCCCACTACCCAAAATGAAGCGTTAGACCACATGGACAAGATCTGCAACAGAGGGAGAAGCGGGGGGGGAAGCAATTTTACAATACTTAGCTCATCACCCACCTCCAATTATTTTTAAAAAGAGTGGAGGTGGAGAGCATTTGGAGAGATGTAATGAGGAGATGGAAATTGGAAAGAAGGGATTTCTTTAGAGAGAGTTGTCAATACCATTCTCAAATCAGAGGGATGGATTGGTGCTTTACCCCTTTACCCTTACCTCTAGCCTAGTAAGGGTGGACTTCAAGGACACCACTCTGAAAGCTCAATATCTGTCTCTTGGAGATTAGGGACTCTGTGGACCGGTCATCTGACCTCTACCTGAGGAACCTGAAGACTACATTTGAAGTGATCCATGACAGCAGAGTAGAAGACTATGATTACAAAGTAGCTGCACTCACTGATAGCTGGCCAGGTGAGTGTTTCCCATGTAAAAAATGTGAGCCACTTGAGAGCTGTCTTGAGCTTGTTTTATAACCTAGAATGAGGAAACTTCTAAAGGAAGAGGTTGCAAGTACCATTGGATGCCAAGGGACTGACAGAAATATTGTAAACAACCAGACCAACAAGAATCACTTGCCTATGACAAGAGAAAAGCAGTCAGAGATCCTCACTGATGGAGATTAGGGAATAATAGTAGTGAGAGCCTCACACACTAAGTTGGGTGGGTTTTGTTTTTTTTTTTTTTTTTGCTTTATTGAGGTATAAATGACATACAATAAACTGCACATATTTAAGCTGTACAATTTGATCACTTTTGACATGCATACACACATGAAGCCATCATCACAGTCAATAAACACATCACTACTAAAACTTCCTCCTGCCCCTTTATAATCTCTGCCTCCTGCCCCTCCCTTCCCAAAGCAGTTCCTGTCACTATACAATAATTTAAATTTCCAATAATTTTACATAAATGGATTAATATAATATGTACTCTTTTTGATTTAGGCTCTTCTACTTAGCATACTTGATTCATCCATGTAGTAGTATGTATGAATAGTTCATTCCTTTTCATTACTGAATAGTATTTTTTTAATGTTTATTTATTTTGAGAAAGAGTGCAAGTGAGGGAGGAGTAGAGAGAGAGAGGGAGAGAGAGAATCCAAAGCAGGCTCCATGCTCAGTGCAGAGCCCAACGTGGGGCTCAGTCTCACAACTGTGAGATCATGACCATGAGATCATGACTTGAGCCAAAATCAAGAGCTGGATGCTTAACACAGAGCCACACAGGCACCCCTGTTTTAAGGATATACCAATTTATTTATCTACTTACTTAGTGATGGACATTTAGACTGTTTCTAGTTTTCAGCTATTACAAATAAAGCTGCTATAAATATTCATGTACAAGTATTTTTGTGGACAAATGCTTTCTTTTTTTCTAAGTTTACTTATTTTAAGAGAGAGAGAGAGAGAGAGAGAGAGAGAGAGAGAGAGAGAGAGCGCACATGGATGCTCACGTGAGGGGGAGGGACAGAGAGAGAGGGAGAGAAAGAATCCCAAGCAGGCTCCATGCTGTCAGCACAGAGCCTGATGTCAGGCTCGAACTCAAGAATGATGAGATCATAACCTGAGCAGAAATCAAGAGTCAGATGCTTAATTGATTGAGCCACCCAGGCATTCCTGAACATATGCTTTCTTTTCTTACTGGTAAACCCTATCTCTCTTAAAAATAAATAAATATTAAAAATTAAAAAAAAAAAAAACAGAATTGAACAACTCAAGAACTAATTTGGGGAGGTAGGTAAAAAATAAGTATTATGGGATACCACATTAACAAGGTGAAAAAAAGGCGGCATCAATTACAAAATAAAAAATGAAACAGACAAAAATAAATTTGAAAGCACAAATGAAATACATAATGTATTAGTTTCCTAGGGTTTCCATAATAAATTACCACAAACTAGGTGGCTTAAAACAACAAATTTATTCTCTCACAGTTCTAGAGTCGGAAAACAAGGTGTTGGTAGGGCCATGCTCCCTCTGAAACCTGTAAGGGAGGATCCTTCCTTGCCTCTTCCTGGCTTCTGGTGGTGGCCATCAACTCTTGGCTTGCAGCTACATCACCCTAATCTCTGCCTCTGTCACTACATGGCTGTCTTCTCCCTGTGTGTCTATCCTCACATTGTCTTCTGTCTTCTTATAAGGACACTAGTTATAATGGATTAATGGCTCAACCTACTCCAGTATGACCTCATCTTAGCCTAATTACATTTATTATGACCTTATTTGGAAATATGTACCTTATTTGGAAGTATCTGCCTATAGTACCTGCTACCAAAGAGTGGCAAGTTAGAAAGGTACTATGTAGGTGAATTACATAACAACTTCAAGAGCAAAGAATTTCAAAATCAAATTACACCAGAGCATGAAGAAGTGGGCATTTGGTTTTTCAGATCTGTTTCTTCGTTTTAAAAAGTCAATATAGTGGCACCTGAGTGGCTTAGTCAATGAAGCATCCAACTCCTGGTTTTGGCTCAGGTCATGATCTTGTGGTTCAAGAGATCAAGCCCAACATCAGACTCTGCGCTGACGGCACAGAGCCTGCTTAAAATTCCCTCTCTCCCTCTCTCTCTGCTCCTCCCCCATGCTCTCTCTCTCAAAATAAACATCTTTTTAAAAAGGTCTATATAACAGGAGCACCTGGGTGACTCAGTCAGTTAAGCGTCCGACTTCAGCTCAGGTAATGATTTCACAGCTCATGAGTTTGAGCCCTGTGTCGGGCTCTGTGCTGATAGCTCAGAGCCTGGAGCCTGCTTCAGATTCTGTGTTTCCCTGTTTCTCTGCCCCTCCCCCACTCACATTCTGTCTCTTTCTCTCTCAAAAATGAATAAACTTAAAAACATAGTCAATATAACACTATTACCAAAACCTAAGACAGAACAACTGCTCATTGTAACTTATGAATATCAATGTAAAATTATAAATAAAATATTAACAAGTAAGATCCAGCTTTTAAAAAATAATAACCAAGTGAAGATTACTTATAGGACTATAATAATATTTAAATATTTAAAAATCCATTAATTTAATTTACTATAATAAGCCAAAGAAAAGCAACATGATAATCTCTGCTATAAATTGAATGTTGTATTTGCCCAAAATTTTATATGTTGAAACTCTCATCTCCAAAGTCATCATATTTGGAGGTGGGGCCATTGGGAGGTATTTAGGGTTAGATTAGGTATTTAGGGTTAGATTAGGTTAGATTAAGGTGGCCTCCCATGACAGGATTAGTTCCCTTATAAGGAGATGAAGGGACCAGAGCTCTCTCTCTCTCTCTCTGTACACCAGGAAGAAAGTCTTCATCAAGAACCCAATGCTGACACTCTGGTCTTGAACTTCCAGCCTCCAGAACTGTGAGAAATAAATATTTGTTGTTTAAGCCACTCAGTCTATAGTATTCTGATATGGCAGCCCAAACTGACTAAGCCAGTCTCAAATGATAAAGAGGCATTAAACAAAATTAAACACCCATTTCCTATCTAAAATTATTTACTTAAGAATAAAAAGTTACTTAACATTTAAAAAAAAATTTAATAAAAAAATTGTTCTTGGGGCAGCTGGGTGGCTCAGTCGGTTAAGCAACCAACTTCAGCTCAGGTCATGATCTCGTGGTCCGTGAGTTCGAGCCCCGCATCGGGCTCTGTGCTGACAGCTCAGAGCCTGGAGCCTGTTTCAGATTCTGTGTCTCCCTCTCTCTGACCCTCCCCTGTTCATGCTCTGTCTCTCCCTGTCTCAAAAATAAATAAAACGTTAAAAAAAAATTTTTTTTTAATTGTTCTTGAAGTTGTTGAATTTGTTCTTGAATTTGTTCTACATAGTACCTTTCTAACTTGCCACTCTTTGGTAGCAGGTACTATAGGCAAATCTTTAAGATGATATACATACACACACACAGGACAGGACAGGACAGGACAGGACAGGAAAGGAAAGGAAAGGAAAGGAAAGGAAGGAAAGGAAAGGAAAGGAAAGGAAAAGAAGAGAAAAGAAAACAAAAGAAAAGAAAAGAAAAGAAAAGAAAAGAAGAGAAAACAAAAGAAGAGAAAACAAAAGAAGAGAAAAAAGAAAAGAAAGCACTAATGTTTGGTTGGACTAGTCCTCCCTTATTTTTCTCTTATTGAACCAAATATTTTCTAAAATTTTAGGTGTATGTTTTTTGACCCAATTATAATCCTTTTTAATTATTTATGCTACAGATGCAACAAAGCAAATATACCAGAAGTACAAAGGGAAGCTCTTTGGAGCACCTGGGTTGCTCAGTCGGTTAAGCATCCAACTTCAGCTCAGGTCATGATCTTGCAGTTCTTGGGGGTGGATCCCTACATTGGGTTCTGTGTTAACAGCTAAGAGCCTGGAGCCTGCTTTGGATTCTGGGTCTCCCTCTCTCTCTCTGCCTCTCCCCTGCTTGTGCTCTTTCTCTTTCAAAAATAAATAAACATTAAAAATTTTTTTTAGAAAGGGAAGCTCTTAAAAAAAAAAAAAAAAAAAAACCTAAGGGGCGCCTGGGTGGCTCAATCGGTTAAGCAGCCGACTTCGGCTCAGGTCATGATATTGTAGTCCGTGAGTTCTAGCCCCACGTCAGGCTGTGCTGACAGCTCGGAGCCTGGAGCCTGCTTCAGATTCTGTGTCTCCCTCTCTCTGACCCTCCCCTGTTCATGCTCTGTCTCTCCCTGTCTCAAAAATAAATAAACATTAAAAATAAATAAATAAATTAATTAATTAATTAAAATAAAAAACCTAAAAGTGAAAAAACCATCAAGCAACTGGTTATTCAGAGTATTATTCAATAATTAATACACTGCCATTTAAGGAGTATGCAGCCATTTAAAGAGTAAGGCAGATCTCTGTGTACTGAAAAAGAAATATGAATATCATTAAGTGACAAAAGGCAAGGTGTAGCAGACTTAGTATAATCTGATCTCATTCATGCAAGAAAAACATATATGTTAGCATAAACAAAACAAAATGTCTGAAAGCATAAACACTAAGTTGTTAGCAGTGTGAATTTATTTTAAATGTTTGTATTGTATTATTTTTCCAATTAATATTAACTGTACAAAAAACCAAAACTCGTACAAAAAAAATAAAGCTTCCTAACTTTAAGACAGAAGAAAGAAAAGAGCATTGCATGTAAAAGGTTCAAGTGGTAAGTATGGCATTGTTTAGGCGACACAAAAAATATTAGAAGACACAAGAGGAAGTAAATCAGAAGACCTTAGCAAAGAGTACTTCAAAGGCAATGTAAAGACAGAAATTTTTGTGTATAAAAGTAAGAGTGATGAAATAAGTATCTTAGGAAGACTATTGTCAATACACTACAATAACAATAAAACGTAGCATTTGGTGGGGCAGGAACAGGTTATCTAGCAAAGTCCTATAATGACAATGGGGGTTACTGAGATGGATCTAAGGTATGACAATAATTTTGTTACTAATAAGTGAGATACAAAGGTTATCACATCACTTACCTGGTAAAAACACCTTAATGGTTATGCACTACAAATGTAAATGATTTACTTGTTCTAGAGAGACAGAATAAGGAATGGAGTTATAGACAGCCAGTGGAAAACAGCCTTACCTAAAAGCATTAGGTTTAAAAAACCAAGGAGAGGGGCACCTGCCTGCCTGGCTTAGTCAGTTGGACATGCAACTCTTCATCTCAGAGTTGTAAGTTCAAGCCCCATGTTGGGTGTAGAGATTACTTAAAAATAAAATCTTAAAAAAATAAAACTAAAAGTAAATTTTAAAACAAAGACTGAAAATCACTGTGCTTTATTACTATCTATTTATATATATTAAAAAAAGAATTCTGACACTGCTAGAGCAATAGTCCTTGAGTAAAGGTTCAGATCACAACCATCTAAAAAGGCTTTTAAAGTATCTCTGCCCCAAAAGTTATGATTCAGTAGGTCTGGATCAGAGTCCAAACAAAGGTATTATGGAAAAAGCTCCCCAGATCATTCTGATGTGCACCTCTGCTAAAAATTGCTTATTTGACCACATGGATGGCTTTTCAAATAATCAATGAAACATTTAAAAGAAAAAGAAAACATTCTTAATATAGAGGACAAAGGCCTTGACACTAAGTCATCTGTTAACTTCCTTTCTTAGAATCAAATGCTACCTTCTAACATTATCATATTTTTACTTCAATGACCACTACCAGCACCTGTGGCCAGAATGCAGCTGCTGGATTCAAATCAAAAGGGATGCCATTGTTTATATTTCTTGGAATCATAGTAAAGCAGTACTAGTAATGCATTAATGCTGTATTCATAGGGAAGATTACACATAATTTACACAATAGCTGATTGATAAGCAAGAAATCTCCACAACAGCGTTCTACAACTCTGAGTGGTGGTTTGTTTGAATTAAAAGTTTTGTAATTTGTACAGAATTTTTCTATTGTCATAGCTAGCTTTCTTCCATAATTAAAAGATTGCAGTTTTTAAATAAATACTGTAAGAACAAGACCATTTCTTAATATTCTAAAATACTGGGTTCTTCTCAAGAGATTCAGAAACATATTCGCTAAGAATTTTTTTCTAATCAAATATTTAGAAATAAGTTTTTTTGATATATATCTCGACACTATATGTAAAGAATTCCTCTGTAAAGTAATAGAAGTTTTGAATACCAGACAATTTTCATATGTAAATTAACCCTTCTAGTTCATTTTTCAAGTAAAAAAAATGAGTGTCAATGGTTATGGCTTTTTAATCTCTTATGACACAAAACACATAAAAATAGAGCAAAATATATGATGCACTCCTACATACCCATGAACTATCTAGTTTCAACAACTGAAACATGGCCATTCTTATTTCATATAGTCCTGTTTCCTGTTGATATACTTTAAAGCAAATCTCAGATGTTGTATTTTATTGATCTTCAATAAGTAAAGAATTTTTAATGGAATCTCTTTATCATTATCATATATAAGAATAATTCCATCAAATATGTCATACTTTTTTCATGTTTGATTTTCCCAGATTGTCTCAAAAATTTATTTTTTACAGTTTTGTTCAAGGCTATCTCATTTTGTACCAAATTGTGATATACTAAAATATCTTGCCTCAAAAGTTAATGTTATATGAACTATCCAAATTTGAACACATCACATCTGTTTTAAGAGCTTCCCACTGTTTCAATGATGATTCACCAAAATCTTTAACATGACATTAAATCTTGCATAATTTGGCCCTTATCCAAATCAAGGCCTCTGACATGACTGAGACCTCTCCTAGCTCCATAATACTAGCTCCAGTATTTTTTTAACAGCTAATTCATCCCAGTGAGAGATAATGGATTAAAAGAATCAAAAATGGGGCAGCCTTGGTGGCTCGGTCAGTCAAGTGTCCGACTCTTGATTTTGGCCCAAGTCACGATCTTACAGTTTGTAATATGGAGCCCCGAGTCGGGCTCTGCGCTGATGACACGGAGCCTGCTTCAGATTCTCTCTCTCCCTCTCTCTCTCTGGCCCCTCTCTGCTCACGCTCTTTCTCTCTCTCTAAATAAATAAACAAACTTAAAAAAAAAAAAAAGAATCAAAAATATACATTCAGCTTCAGGTAATAAAAAAGCAACCCACTGCATAAACCTTGATTAGATGCTGTGGGAAAAACTTACTTATACAAGGCATTATTTGCACAGTTGGGAAAATCTGAAGATATAATTACTATTATTAGTGTTATAAATGTAGTTATGAGGGAGAATGTCCTTATTTTTAGGAGATGCATACTGAGCTTTCAAATCATTTTTTTTATGTATGTGCTATGTGTATATACATGTATGTGTGTGTGTAAGACAGAGCAAGCAAATGTGCCTAAATATTAACAAGAAATATTGTTAAACTATCCATACTACCCAAATCAATACAGATTTCATGTAATTTCTATCAAGACACCAACAGCATTTTTCACATAACTAGAACAATCCTAAAATTCATTGGAACCACGAAAGATCTCAAATAGCCAAAGCAATCTTGAAAAAGAAAAACAAAACTGGAGGTTTCACAGTCCCAAATTTCAAGTTATACTACAAAGCTGTAGTAATGAAAACAGTATGGTACTGGCACAAAAACAGACATAAAGATCAATGGAACACAATAGAAAGCCCAGAAGTAACCCACAATCATATGGTCAATTAATCTTTGACAAACAAGCCAAGAAGATACAATGGGAAAAAAGTCTCCTCAACAAATGATGTTGGGAAAACTGGACAACTACATGCAAAAGAATGAAATTAGACCACTTCCTTACACCATACACAAAAACAAACTCAAAATGGATTAAGGACCTAAATGTGAGACCTGAAACCATGAAAATCCTAGAGGAGAACAGCAAGAGCAGCGGCAGTAATTTCTTTGACATCAGCCATAGCAATACTTTTCTAGACATGTGTCCTGAAGCAAGGGAAACACAACCAAAAATAAACTATTGGGACTATATCAACATCAAAAGCTTGTGTAGCAAAGGAAAACAGCGAACAAAACTAAAACAACCTACTGAATGGGAGAAGATACCTGCAATTGATAAAGCTGATAAAGGGTTAGTATCCAAAATATATAAAGAACTTCTACAACTCAACATCAAAGAACCAAAATAACCCAATTAAAAATGGATAGAAGACATGAGCAGACATTTCTCCAAAGAAGACATACAGATAGCCAACAAACATATGAAAAGACGTTCAACATCACTTATCATCAGAGAAATGCAAATCAAAACCACAATGAGATATCACCTCACACCTGTCAGAAGGGCTAAAATCAAAAACACAAGAAAAAACAAGTGTTGGCGAGGATGTAGAGAATAAGGAAACTTTATGCACTGTTGGTGGGAATGCAAACTGGTACAACCATTCTGGAAAATAATATGGAGATTCTACAAAAAATTAAAAATGTGGCACCTGGGTAGGCTCAGTCAGTTAAGTGTCCAACTTTAGCTCAGGTCATGATCTCATACTTTTGTGAATTCAAGTCCCACATCAGGCTCTGTGCTTTCAGTGCAGAGCTTGCTTGGAATTCTCTCTTTCTGCCCCTCCCCAGCTTGCATGCCCTCACTGTCTGAGAATAAAGTTTTAAAAAATTAAAAATAGAACTACCATATGACCCAGTAATTCCACTACCCAAAGAATATAAAAACACTAATTCGAAAAGATACATGCACCCCTATGTTTATTGCAGCATTATTTACAATAGCCAAATTATGAAAGCAGCCCAAGTGTCTACTGAAGAAGATGTGGTGCATATATACAATGGAATATCATTCAGGCATAAAAAAGAGTGAAATCTTGCCATTTGCAACAACATGGATGTACCTAGAGGGTATAATGCTAAATGTAATAAGTTAGCCAAACAAAGACAAATAACATATTATTTCACTCATATTTGGAATTTAAGAAACAAAACAAATGAAAAAAGGGGGAAAAAAACAGACAAACCAAAAAACAGTCTCTTAACTACACAGACAACAAACTGATGGTGACTAGAGGGGAAGTATGGGGTGGGGGGGGGGGGAATGGATGAAATAGGTGATGGGGATTAAAGAGAACACTTAATGAGTACTGAGTAATGTATAGAATCGCCGAATCACTACACTGTATACCTAAAACTAATATGTATGTTAACTATACTGGAATTAAAACTTAACAAAAATAATATTTGCTAAAAACAAACAAAGAAAGGAAATTAAAAAGAAAGCTGTGGGGGCACAGGGTAAAGGGGAAGAATATAATGCCTCAATTTTTCACTAATATGTTTGGGGTTTTTTTCTTTACCAATAGCACTGATCATTATAAATAAAACTTAAAAAAAAAAAAAAAAAGCCAAGGGGCACCTGGGTGGTCCAGGTGGTTAAGTGTCTGACTTTGGCTCAGTCATGATCTCATGGTCTGTGGGTTCGAGCCCCACATTGGATTCAGTGCTGACAGCTCAGAGCCTGGAGCCGGCTTCAAATTCTGTGTCTCCCTCCCTCCCTGCCCCTCCCCCGCTCACTCGCTCATGCACGTGCCCGCTCTCTCTCTCTCTCTCTCAAAAATAAATAAACATTAAAAAATATACATGTAAAGAAATAAGCATGGCTGTGTTCCAATAAAACATTAATTATAGACACTGAAATTTCCAATTTTCTGTGTCATGAAATTATCTTTTGTTTTTTTTCAACTTTAAAAATGCAAAAACTAGGGCACCTGGATGGTTCAGTCAATTAAGCATCTGACTTGGGCTCAGGTCATGATCTCACAGTTTGTGGGTTCAAGTCCCACATGGGGCACTGTGCTAACAGCAAAGGGACTGCTTGGGATTCTCCCTCCTTCTCTCTCTGCCCCTCCCTCCCTCCCTCCCTCACTCTCTCTCAAAATAAATAAATAAACTTTAAAAAAAAAGTTTCTCTCTCTAAAAAATATATATGTAGAAATTAATAAATAAAAATTAAGAATTTCAAAATAGTAACAGTAGAGTATTAAACCACAGGGCCCTTCTAAGAGTGGGATCCTCCATCACTGGACAGGTCATATAAAGTACTTCAGATGAGGGGTGCCTGGGTGGCTCAGCCAGTTAAGTGTCCGACTTCAGCTCAGGTCATGATTTCATGGTTTGTGAGTTCCAGCCCCGCATTGGGCTCTGTGCTGTCAGCTCAGAGCCTGAAGCCTGCTTCAGATTCTATGTCTCCCTCTCTCTCTGCCCCTCTCTCCCCTGCTCGCACTGTCTCTCTCTCTCTCAAAATAAATAAACATTAGGGGCACCTGGGTGGCTCAGTCGGTTGAGCATCCGACTTCAGGTCATGATCTCACAGTTTGTGAGTTCAAGCCCCGCGTCAGGCTCTGTCCTAACTGCTCAGAGCCTAGAGCCTGCTTCAGATTCTGTGTCTCCCTCTCTCTCTGCCCCTTTCCCCCTCTCAAAAATAAACATTTCAAAAAACTTAAAAAAAAAAGAATTAAAAAAAATAAACATTAAAGTACTTCAGATGGCCCTAGTACATATAAGAGTACTTTGTTAGCTATCATTACATTTAAACAGTGCTCTTAGTGAACTTCTACTTGCACAATTTTTTCTATATATAATCAAATAAATATCCTTGTTCATATAACTTTGACATTTTTCTTTCATTCCTTAGAAGAATTTCCTTGATATAAAAAGTTGAAGCAAAGTATGTATTTTTAAGTTCTGAGATATTTTACTACTTTGTCCTTTGAAAAAGCTCCACCTGGGGATACCTAGCTGGCTCAGTCAGAAAAGCGTGTGACCCTTGATCTTGGGGTCGTTAGTTCAAGCCTCATGTTGGGTATAGAGATTATTTAAATAAATAAAACTTTAAAAAATCAAAAAGAAAAAGCTCTACCAAACTACACGCTTTCCAACAGTATGAGGACTATTTCCCTAAACTTTCCCCAGCAATGGGAACTCTTAAAATTGCCAGTGTGGCAGATAAAGCCTGCTTGCTGTAGCTTTAAATATGCAATCTTATTGCATCTTAATGATTTCTTAGATATTTCTGGACACAATGTTCAGCAGACGGTATTTTCCAAAGATGGCGACACATGGGCATCTACAACATGATCTTGTCATTCCTCCAGCAAGATATGCAGTCTAATTCCCTACTCCCTTAAATCTGGGTGGCCCCTGTGACTGCTCTAAAAGAATATAGTAGAAATAATGTGTGTTTTCCAAACTTAGCCTTTCATTGGCCTGGTAGCTTCAACTTCCTGTCTCTTAAAAATGAGCTGCCAAAGGGTGCCTAGTTGGCTCAGTAGGAAGAGCGTGCAACTCTTGATCTCAGGGCCATGAGTTGGAGCCCCACATTGGGTGCAGAAATTACTAAAAGAAATAAATAAACAAACAAACAAAAATGAGCTGCCATGTAAGTGCAATTACCCTAACACTAAACATGCTGTGAGAAGCCGGAGCACAAGGGAAAGCTCTGAAGGATGAAATGCCATGTGAAGAGAAAGCAGAAAGACCAAGAAGAACCAGGGCAGCAGATATGAAAGTGGATCTTACAGCCTCAGCCACCCAGCTATCAGAACATGGATCACAGATGAACCATCCAGCCAAAACCATTCCAAACACCTGACCTATACACCATGAGCAAAATAAAATGGTTGTTTTTTTTCCTAAATGGTTGGCTTGAGTAACTAAATTTTAAGTTGGTTTATTACATAGCAATAGATAAACTAGAACACGATTTTAAAGTAACCACTGACAAAAATTTTTAAATCATATATCTCCAGGGGCACCTGGGTGGTTCTGTTGGTTAAGCGTCAGACTCTTGATTTCCGCTCAGGTCATGATCTCATGGTTCATGAGATCAAGCCCCATTTCGGGTTCTGCACTGACAACAAGGAATCTGCTTGGGATTCTCTCTCTCTGTCCCTCCCCCCAACTTAAGTTGTTTCTTAAACAAACTTTAAGAAAAAAAAGACTCATATATCTCCAAATAAGTATGTACTTTAAAAGTTACCTTAGAAAAACACACTTATTCCAGTGATTTCTCAACTGTTATAACATCTTAACAATTATAGTTACTAAGGAGCTTTAGTTACATTTTTTTTTTTTTTTCAAATATCTCATTCTGATTCATGTGATCCAGGGACAACAGTTTCAAAAAGACTTGGATTTTATAAGTAGACATTCAACTGAAAAATTAAGAGTTTATCAAGGTGACAGGATATGACACATTTATTAAATTTTCTATACATGTGCAACAAGACTTAATTCTCTAAATAGTTCAGTTTGCTAAATTATAGTATCTCCTTAGAAACCCCCACATATAAATATGTTGGTAACCTAGAAAGAGACTAGTCAGAGTCCCTTAAAAACTATGACAACCTGACAATCTTTAGGTCCTTTAGAGGACCTAAAGAGTTTGGTTTGACTTAATTACTACATTGGAAAAGAAAATTTAAACAATTCATATATTACTTACAGTTTTGCAATTCATCAATAGTACAGTAACAAAAAACTTCTAAAATAAAAATTAGAGTATGTTATGTGAAAATGAAGAATATAAGACTATTTTATGAAAGTAATTTTGGCAATAAATGTCTGTAGCCTAGGGGCTCCTTGGTGGCTCAGTTGGCTAAGCGCTGGACTCTTGATTTCGGCTCAGGTCATGATCTCATGGTTCATGGGATCGGGTCCCCCATTGGGCTCTGTGCTGACTGTGGAGCCTAGTGGGGATTCTCTCTCTCCTTCTCTCTCTGCCCCTTCCCTGTTCATGTGCACACACTCTCTCAAAATAAATACATTTAAACAAAAAGTCTGTAGCCTAACACTTGTGTTCAAGGAAGTGTGCTGAGTTAAAGGATACAAAGACACCAGAAGCCTCTATTACCAGAGAGTTTATGTATAATCTAAAAAGGAGTGTGAGATGTGACCATATCAGTTTGCAAAGTAAAATTACAAAAGGCTGCACAGAAGTGCCAATTCTGCTTACTAGCTCCAGCTGGGTGTTTATCTCAAACTCAACAAATACAAAAATTAAATTCTTGATTTTTTACCCAAAACCTGTTCTTCCCTTGCCTTCCCCTTATCAGTAAGCAATACCCCTACTCACACAGTTGCTAAAGCCAAAAACGTCACATTTATTCTTCTAATTTCCTACAAAAAATTCAACAGCAATTCTTATTGATTCTACCACAAAAATTATCTCCACTCTCTACCAAATTATCTCTTGCCTGGCCTAGCCTAATAACTAATTTCCTGCAATGACTTCCCTAACTGGTGTCTCTATAGTCACTTCTGCCTCTTTACAACTCACTTCCCAAACAGTAGTCAAAATATTTTTAAAATATAAGCCTTATAATTGCTCACCACTGCTAAGAGATTTCTAATGGCTTCCTATCCCACTATTCATAAAATCCAAACTTCTTTCTATGGATGAATTATAAGGCCTAACATGATCTGATCCCTGCTATCTCTCTGAACTTATCTCCTACCACTCTTCCCCTTGCTCACTCTGCTCCAACCCACACTAGCCTTCTTTTTGCTCCTTGAAAATCAAGTTCCTTCCCACCTCAAGGCGTCTGATCTACAGTCCTCTTCCGCCCTCTGGCCCCCACCCTAGCACCAGTGACCCAAATTATTGACCCATATGTCTTCTTATTGTAGAAAACAACCAAACTTCATTGGCTTCCTGATGAAAACACTACATCACCACCTATGAATATTCTTGTCAAAAATATTCAAACTGAATCTATCCAGAGTAAACAATCAGAAAATTCAGAATGTGGGATATTCTACAAGACAATTTGCCTACACTCTTCAAAAAAGTAAGTAACATGAGATTATTAGCTACCATATTATCTATACTCCAGAAAAGTGGGGGACCAACATATCCAAAACAGATATAAGCAATAAGTGTTACGCTATTACATCTTGATAAAACATATGATACAACCATATTTTAATCATAAAATCTTTCTAGCAATATTGAAAATTTACAACATAGCACTAAATAAAAAAAAAATACCAAAACTGCCAAAAATTTGCAATATGATTATAAGGTAATACAAACTGCAAGAGTTGAGACTTTTGGGGATGTTAGGATGGGGTGAATATATTTTGCACGTAGGGGTGCCTGGGTGGCTCAGTCGGTTGAGCATCCGACTTTGGCTCAGGTCATGATCTCACGGTCTGTGGGTTCGAGCCCCACATCGGGCTCTGTGCTGACAGCTCAGAGCCTGGAGCCTGCTTCCAATCCTGTGTCTCCCTCTCTCTCTGCCCCTCCCCCACTCTCACTTTGTCTCACTCTGTCTCTCAAAAATAAATAAATGTAAAAAAAAAAAAAAACAACAACTTTAAAATATATATATGTATATTTTGCATGTAGGTGAGAGGTGAATCTTTGAGAGCCAGAGGGAGGAATTATGGTAGATGTAATAATGGTCCACTAAGGATATCAACATCCTAATCCCCTAAACCTATAAATAAAGATGAAAATAAATAAAGCTGTAAAGATTAATTAAAGCGGCACATAGAATTAACATTGATAATCACCTATGGATAAAGAAGATATGGTGTGTGTGTATAAACACACACACACACACACACACACACACACAAATGGAGTATTACTCGGCAATCAAAAAGAAGAATGAAATCTTGCCATTCACAGCTACGTGGATGGAACTGGGAGGGTATTATGCTAGGTGAAAATTAGTCAGAGAAAGACAAATATCACATGACTTCATTCATATGAGGACTTTAAGACACAAAACAGATGAACATAAGGGAAGGGAATCAAAAATAATAAAAAAAACAGGGAGGGGGACAAAACATTAGAGACTCTTAAATATGGAGAACAAAGGGTTACTGCAGGGACTATGGGAGAAGGATGGGCCAAATCGGTAAGGAGCATTAAGGAATCTACTCCTGAAATCATTGTTGCACTATATGCTAACTACCTTGGATGCAAATCTAAAAAATAAATTAAATTTAAAAAAAATTTTTTTAAAAGCATTGACAATCATGTAATTTGGGATGGAGAGATTATCCTGGAATTATCAAAGCAGGCCCAACATTATTACCACAAGGGTCTTTATAAAGTGAAAGAGGGAGGCAGAACAGAGAGTGCCCCAGTAATTGCTGGCTCTCAAAATAGAAGGGTGTCATGAGCCAAGCAATGTGGACAGCCTGTTGATACTAGGAAAGGTAAAAAAAAAAAAAAAAAATTCTCTTCTAGACCTTCTAGAAAGGAATGCAATCCTGCCAACACCTTGACTTTTGCCAAGTGAGACCTGTATTGAAAGGAACGTTAAGATAATGAATTTCTGTTGTTTTAGGCCACTACATTTAGGATAATTTGTTAGAGCAGCAATAGGAAACTAATAACGCTTATTCCACCATTGAACTAAGATGATCATCTGCTACTCTATCTACCTACAAAGGAAAGAGTGAATGCTCTATAGAGAATGATAACATCACCCAGAGCATTTACAATTTTTTATATAGAATGTACAGCATTAAATCAAATTGCTGGCCCACTAAAACAAAAGTAAAGAAGGAAGAAAGAATAAAAAACAAATAGAAATAGACACACAGATGAACTAAATATTGGTTTCATAAGATACTAAAAGTAGCAATAATATATTCATGAAGCCTGAGAAAAATATTCAAGAAACAGATGAAAAGGTGGCAATTTTCACCAAAGAAGAATCTATAAAAAATAAAACCAAATGAAATTTCTACAAGTGGAAAACACAACTGAAGAACTATACAAATAGGTTTAACAGCAGATTATACACAGTAGAAGATGAGCTTAAAAAACAGGAATATAGATCAATAGACAATATTCTACTTTTCTGTGAAGTGTATCCTTTCAGAAAATAATGAGAGACATGAAGTACACAACAAAAGACTAACATATATGTAACTGAGTGTCAGAAGGAGAGAAAAAAGTAAAGCAGAAGCAGGAAATATTTAAAGAGGTAATAGCCAGGAATTTTACAAACTGATGAAAGACATACCCTGCAAACCCCACCGTATACTGAATGAAGAAACTACAAGCCTCAAACAGGATGAATAAAACAGAAACTACACCTACATACATGATAGTAAAATTGCTGAAACCAGTCAAAGAAAAAGAATCTTAAAAACAGCAGAGGAAAAAAGATACATTATCCTCAAAAGAGCAACAAAAAGACTAATAAAACTTGTAACATAAATAATAAAGGCAGAAAAGGCAAACAAAAGACAATGAAATGACATTGTTCCAAAAAAAAAAAAAAAAAAAAAAAGCCAACTTACTATTCCATGCTTTGGGAAATAGCCTTCCAACATCAAAGAAAAACAAAGTCACTTTCAGCCAAAAACTGAGATAACTCTTAGCCATCAGATAAACCCTAAAAGAAATACCAAAGGATGCCTTCAAATTAAATGATATATGTGCTAGGAAGTATGTTGGTTTATCCGTACAAAACTATTACCTGAAAATAACCAATAAAATCTAGTCTCTTTATTATTATTAGTGTAATACATTGACTCAAAAATCCAAAGAGATGGATTCCCAACAAGCAGAAAACTGGGAATCAAAGTAAAACCATAAAGCAACAAGTTAACCATTAAAAAAAAAAAAAAAAGATCAACAGGAAGTTTTGTTTATTTAAAAATGAACACAATTCTGGCTAGAACTACGAAAATTAAATGGTTAGCTCCATTGATTTTAATTTTGCATTAGTATACACACTTTGCACACATCTTGTCTAAAAGGGACTCTAAAATACATAAAGTTAAATCCTGTATACTAATTGTCTGAGTACCCTCTCTACTTACCGCCTTTCAATTGAACTGTTTTACCGTGTACTGCACTGCTTTTTTTTATCAGTGAAAATTTTTATACTTAAATTTGAGTATGTCTGGGGCATCACAGAAAATATAAAAAATGTAAAGGGAAAACTAACTATATTTCATTAAAGAATCCTGACTTTTTTTTTTTTAAGTAATCTCTCTACCCAATGTGGGATTTGAACTTAAAACCCTGAGATCAGAGTCGCATCCTCCACTGACTGAGCCAGTCAGGCACCCCTTATTCAAAATACAAATTACTACAGGATTATAATCTAGTCAACTCTTTCTGTGAGAATTCTTCATCTCTGGAATAGGAATAGTGGTATAGTCATTTAACTCACATTGCTTCTCATCTAACTTCCAGATCCTTCCAGAGATATAATTCAAAGGAAATAGACTTCTGGTAATCTCAAATAAACATATATTTCCTCACAGTAGTTTTCTTCCATGACTTCTCAGTTTACTTATCCTTTGCTCTGACAGCATTTCAGTTGTAAATCTTTAAGGCATTGTGTCTTCCATTTTGTTTTTTTTTCCTCCTCTTCTTTTGCTCACTCTACCTTCTTAAATACTACAAACATAAAATCTATAAATGGCTCTTTTTTAACACCTTTACTGGTCTCCTTTTAAAACTTAAGTGAAGTTTGCCCATCTATTTATAGTCTTTCATTATCCACAACACAGATGATTTTCTTTTTTTTAATTTTTTTAATTTTTTTTTCAACGTTTATTCATTTTTGGGACAGAGAGAGACAGAGCATGAACGGGGGAGGGGCAGAGAGAGAGGGAGACACAGAATCGGAAACAGGCTCCAGGCTCTGAGACATCAGCCCATAGCCTGACGCGGGGCTCGAACTCACGGACCGCGAGATCGTGACCTGGCTGAAGTCAGACGCTCAACCGACTGCACCACCCAGGCGCCCCACAGATGATATTCATACATACAAGTAACATGTCTAATTCTTCATGCATTCTAGACACTCCCAACTGGTAGTTTATTTTCAAACTTCCTTTCAAGGATACAAAAGAGGAAAGGGAATTACCATTATTAAGTGGGTTCCTCCCTAACTACTTCTCTGAAATGCAGTATTATTCTTATTCATGGAGGCTGAGAAAAATTAAGAAACCTACCCAAAGGTTCTCACTACCAATAAGTGAAAAAGAAGTCAAACAGATCATCTGCTTTTAGAGTTATATACTTGATCCATATTCACTACCCTAAATAAGTGTTCTCAGTACAAATTATGCTTTGCCCTATCAACGGCACAGAAACTTCCAGTTAAATACTGCAGGTTAGATACACACCCATTTACCTCCATTTTCTCCAAAGTCCAATTAAAATGACAGGAAAAAAAATTTTTTTAAGCGCTAATCCACAAAGACAAAAAAGAGAAGTAATAACAACAGTAGCAACACAATTCTGGCAACTGAAAGGCAGATAAAAAGAACAGTAACTCACTTAGACCAGAGTCTAAGTCTTCAAAGTGCACTGGTAAAGCCAATTTGAAGCCAGAAGATTCACAATACAGAATCCCAAAATAGTTACTGAATATATGCTGAACAATGATCATGAGCAGCTTTCATGTGCTTACCGACCATATGTATATCTTATGTTTATCCAAATCTTTTGCCCATTTTTAATTAGGTTATTTGCTCTTATTGTTGAGTTGTAGAGTTCTTTATATTCTTTGAATACAAATCCCTTACATGATTTGCAAATATTTCCTACCACTCTAAAGGTCGAAGGTTGTCTTTTCACATTCTTGATGTGTCCTTTGAAGCACGAAAGTTTTAAATGTTGATGAAATCAAATCTGTCCATTTTTTCTTTAGTTGCTTGTAGTTTAGGCATCATATCTAAAAAACCATTGCTTAATTCAAGGCCACAAACATTTACTTCCATGTTTTCTAAGAATTTTATAGTTTTAGCTCTTATATTTAGGTCTGTGATCCATTTTGACCTAATTTTGCATATGATGCAATACAGGGGTCTAAATTCATTCTTTTACATGTAGGTATCCAGTTGTTCCAGCACCATTTGTTTAAAAAGTTATTCTTTCTTCACTGATTATACTGGAGCCCTTGTCAAAACCTGGTTTACCATAAATGTAAGGGTCTCTGGACTCTCAATTCTATTCCATTGATCTATATATATCTTGCTTTAATGCTAATACCTCACTGTCTTGATTACAATAGCTTTGTAGTGTTTCTTTTTCATTTATTTATTTATTTATTTATTTATTTATTTATTTATGAGAGAGACAGACAGAGTATGAGCCAGGGAGGGACAGAGAGAGAGGGAGACACAGAATCTGAAACAGGCTCCAGCTCCAAGCTGTTAGCACAGAGCCCAACACGGGTCTCAAATTCACCAGATCATGACCTAAGCCAAAGTCAGACACATAACTGACTGAGCCACCCAGGTGCCCTAGCTTTGTAATGTTTTTAAACTGGGAAGTGAACCCTCCAATTTTGTTCTTCTTTTTCAAGATTGTTTTGTCTATTCTGGGTCACTTGCATTTCCATATGAATTTTAGGATCAGCTTACCAATCTTCACAGAAATTAGCTAAAATTTTGATAGAGGTTGTGTTTAGTCTGTAGATCAATTTGGGATATTGTAATCTTAATAATATTAAGCCTTCTGATCCATGAACATGGAATATCTTTCCATTTATTTAGGTCTTTAAGTTCTTTCAGTGATATTATATGGTTTTCAGTGTTTAGTCTTATACTTCGTTGGTTAAATTTATGTTCATGCATTTTATCCTTTTTTGATGCCACTGTCAAATGGAATGATTTTCTTTGCTAGTACACAGAAATACAAATGACTTTTGTACACTGACCTTACATCCTGCAGCCTTGATGAACTTACTAGTTTCAACTGATTTTGGTAGATTCCTTAAGATTTTCTATATACAAGATAAATAATCTAAGAGTAAAGACAATTTTACTACCTTTTTTTTTTAAGAGAGAGCATGTGTGAGCGGGGTAGGGGCAGCAGGAGAGGGAAAGAGAATTTTAAGCAGGCTCCATGCCCAGCACAGGGCCCAAGACAGGGCTCGATCCCAAGATTGTGAGATCACGACCTGAGCTGAATCAAGAGTTGGATGCTTAACTGACTGAGCCACCCAGGTGTCCCACTATTTCTTTATTTATATAGATGCCTTTTATTTTTCTTTCCCACCAAATACTCTGGTTATAACCCCCACTACATTGTGGAACAGAAGTGGACAGACTTTTGTTCATGGCCGTAAGGGAAAACTTTTAGTCTTTCACCCTTAAGTATGATGTTAGCCAGGAATGTTTCATAGATATCCTTTACCAAGTTAAGGAAGTACTCTATTCATGCTTTATTATTTTCACCATGAAAGTATTTTCACCAGGAAAGTGTGTGGGATTGCCAAATGCTTTTTCTGTACCCATTAAAATGATTACAGAGGTGCCTGGGTGGCTCAGTTGAGTGAGCAGTCGACTCCATTTCGGCTCATGTCAAGATCCCAGGTTCGTGGGTTCAAGCCCCATATCAGGCTCCATGGTGAATGTGGAGCCTGTTTGAGATTCTCTCTCCCTCTCCCCCTCTGCCTCTCTCCCTCACTCACACTCTCACTCTCTCTCGCTCAAATAAAAAAAAAAAAAATACATAGTTTTTGCTCTTTATTCTACCAATGTGGTATATTACATTCACTGATTTTTGCATTCCTGGATAAATCTTACTTGGTCATGATATACAATCCTTTTTATATATTGCTATATTGGGTTTGCCAATATTTTATTAAGGACTTTTATAACTATTTATAAGGGATATCAGTCTGTTGTTTTCTTGTGGTATCTTTGGCTTTGGTAGCAGGGTAATACTAGCCTCACAGAATTACTTGGTCTGAGTGACACCTCCTCTTCTATTTCATTTAAAAAGTTTGTAAAAGAGTATTGTTAGTCACCTTTAAACACTTGGAAGAAATCTTTGGTAAGGCCATCTTGGCCTGGGCTTTTCCTTTGGGGAAGCTTTTTGATTAATAATTCAATCTCTCTCTCTCTCTCTCTCTCTCTCTCTAACTCTATTTAGATTTTCTATTTCTTCTTGAGTTGGTTTCAGTAGATTGCATCTTTCTAGGAATATATCCATTTCATCTAGCTTAACTTGTTAACTTGTTAGAATTATTTACAGTGTTCTCTTATAACCCTTTCTGTTTCTGTAGGACAAAGCAATAGCCTCCCTTTCGTTCCTGAATCTAGCAGTTTGAGTCTTCTTTTTTCTTGGTCAGTCTAACTAAAGACTTGTCAATTTTACTGATCTTTTTGAAAAACTAACTTTTGGTTTCATGACTTTTTCTATTGTTCTCTGAGTCTCAACTTTCATTTATTTCTGCTCTAGTCTTCTTTATTTCCTCCATCTGCTTTGAAATCAGTTTGCTCGAGATGGATGGTTTGATCACAGGTATTTACAGGTATAAATGTCCCTCTAGGCACTGCTTTAGCTGCATCCCATAAGCTTTGGTATGTGGTTTTATTTTCATTTGTCTAAAGTATTTCCTAATTTCCTTTATGATCTCTTCTCAAATCCACTGGTTATTTTGGAGGATGTTACTTAATTTCCACATATTTGTGAATTTTTCAGATTTTCTTCTGTTACTGATTTCCAATTTCATTTCATTGTGGTCAAAGAACATATTTTGTATGGTTTCAAAACTTTCAAATTTACTGAAGCTTGTTTAATAGCCTAACATATAGCCTATGCTGGAAAATGTTTCACGTGTACTTGAGAAGAACGGGAATTCTGCTTTTGTTGCATGACATGTTCTATAAATATCTATTAATTACATCTATTATAATTATACCTATTATATAGCCATTTATTATATATCTATTATTATCTTGTTTGTTTATACTGTTGTTCACATCTTCTATTTCCTTGTTGATCTTCTGCTTAGTTGTTCTACCCATTATTGAAAGTATTTAGAGGTGCCTGGGTGGCTCAGTCCATTAAGTGTCCAACCTTGATCTTGGCTTAGGTCATAATTTCACAATTCGTGCATTCAAGTCCCACATCGGGCTCTGCACTGGCAGCATAGAGTCTGCTTGCGATTCTGTCTCCCTCTCTCTCTCTCTCTCAAAAATAAAATAAACATTAAAAAAATACATATTTATGTCTCCAACTCTCTATTTGTTCCTTCAATTCTGTCAATTTTTGCTTTATGTATTTTGGTGCTCTGCTAAATGCATGTTTGTAGGTGTTATGTCTTCCTGATGGATCGACTATTTTATTATTATAAAAGGTCCTTTATCTTTAGTAATTTTTGTCTTAAGATATATTTTAGCTGACATTAGTATAGTCATTCCAGCTGTCTTTTGAGTATTGTTTGAATGAGTTATCTTTTTTGTCCCTTTACTTCCAATCTTTTTGCACCTTTGAATCTAAAGTATGCTTTTGTTCTAACTTTTTCAAACATATATTTTTGAGAGACAGAGAGAGACAAAGCATGAGCAGGGGAGGGGCAGAGAGAGACAGAGCCACAGAATCCAAAGCAGGCTGCAGGCTCTGAGCTGTCAGCACAGAGCCCAAGGCAGGGCTCAAACCATCGAACAATGAGATCATCAAATCATGAGTCGGGGGCTTAACCGAACTGAGCCACCCAGGCACCTCTAAAGTATGCTTCTTATATGAGTTTGAGCCTCACATTGGGTGTGATTACTTAAAAATAAATAAATAAAAATAAACGGTTGTTAAAGAAAAAACTAAAGTATGTTTCTTGTAAACAGATATAGTTGGATCATCACTGAAATTTTATATAAGAAAAAGTTTTAAAGAAATTAGGCCAAAATGCATTAAAAAGGCATACCCTCTTCTGAAATTGAAGAAACTACTGCAAAGACAAAATATTCAAGAGCAGTCAGTAAATTTCTGAACAAAAAAAATTATGGTAAACTTGTCCCACCAGATATCATAACAGACTATAAAGTATTGTAAATATTGACATTTGAAAAATAGATAAATACATTAGTGAAAAGGAGTAGAATACAGAAAAATACATATGTATGTATGTAATATTAAATCAAGAGGGAGAAAATTATTCAATAAAAGGTGTTAGGACAAGTGGCTTCCATTAGGAAGGAAAGAAAAGTAGATGATCTCTCAAAACTAAAATCCAGTTGCATTACATAAAACTAAAAATTACTATAAAATGATAGAAAAATATCCTATAAATAATAATGGCATAGGGGAGACTTTTCTAGGCAATACACAAAAGTCAGTTTTTAAATTTCTGTATGATAACAAACATCATAAACATACTTAATGCTAATTAATGCAGCTAATTAATGCCTGTAACTTGAGAGAGAGCACAAGAGTGAATTCACTTCCAGGTCCACCATTTGAAAATCTACCTTTAAGAAAGTGAATTTACAGGCACCTGGGTGGCTCAGGAGTTTAGGTGTCCAACTCTCGGTCTCAGCTCAGGTCACGAGAGTGTGGAGCCTGCTTGCAATTCTCTCTCCCTCTCTTCAGACCCCTCCCCCACTCGCACCTGCATGCATGAGCTTTCTCTCTTTCAAAATAAATAAACATTTTTTTAAAAAGTGAATTTAACTTCTCAAAAGATTGAGTTTGGGATTTTTTTATTTTAAAAATGAGGATAATTCCTACCTCACAATATATTTTAACATTCAGTGAGAGAATAGCTATAAAAGCATGAAATCTGGCATATTATAGAAGCTTGTTCTTCCTTAGTTCAACTTAAGTTGGTATTACATCAAATGAAGAATTACAACCTGCAATGGGGAACAGCAGGATTCCTGTATTTTGGTTCATGATAAAACTACTTTAAAATTAATTCCATTCTATTGTGTCTGAAAGAAAACACATTTCCCCTCATCCCTCGCCCACTATATTTGCCATGTGTAAAGTGTCAGTTGTTAAGAGTGGATCTGTTTCAAAGATGGAAGGTAAAGTGGCAATGCAGCCAGGATTGGCACTAGTTTAAGAGCAAAACATAACTAATACATATATAATTACATCTTATGTCAATGTCTTTTACCCATTAAAACCTTTCTCCACAAAACATCTTTTTTAAGATGGTTTTCCTAAGTTCTTCCAACAAGGATCATATCTGAAATAGAAACTACAAATGGAAAATCTTCAGAATGGTGCACAATAAACACCGTCTAGGATAAAACATAAATGTATCAGGTAAAGACTAAAGTTTTAAAGACTTGCTAATGCCAATATTTTTACATTTGAACACTGGTTAGAACAAAAATGCTTCAGAATTCAGAAAGCGCAAATTCATTCAACTTTTTGTTTCAAACAAAATATTCACTTCCTGCATGAACCATAATATGTTTAAGTAAAGGAAAAGCACAATTTTTATTAAAATTTTAAAGAGCAACTACACAAAAATTTAGGGTCCAAACAAATTCAAACTTCTTCAAGATATGTTGGTCAAAATGGAAAATTCCCACTTAAAAAAAAAAGTACACTTAAACGTGTACTTTCTTGTAGAGTTTTAGATGAACAAGATTTTGACCTTTAGACTGGTTTTTAAAAAACTAAAAAGGGAATTTTTATTTACACAAAATTACACAATGAAATGTGCCCTCCAATCTAAAAACAAAACCAAAAAAATGCGCTTTGGAATGTAAAAGTAACCATTGGCTTTGGCTCTATTCAAATTACTAAAGACAACGTTGCAATAGTAACATCCTCTCCCTACTTCAACCAATCCCCCCACTATTTTCCTTCTCAACTTAGCAAGAAAATTAATGTTTACACTTGAACACTGATGACATTTTTCTTCAGCAAGATCTGCCTTCTGCATCAATTCTATAGCATCCCAGGTAGTTATGTCTCCACGCCAGACTTAAATGCCATAAGGTTCGTTTGTGAAGGTGCGCCTGGATGGCTCAGTCAGTTAAGAATCCGACTTCGATTCAGTTGTGATCTCCCAGTTCATGGGTTCAAGCTCCACATCAGGCTCTCTGCTGTCAGGGCAGAGCCTGCTTCAGATCCTCTGCCCCCCACCCGAGCTCATGCTCTTGCTCTCTCTCTCAAAAATAAACATTAAAAAAATACGTATATTTTTTTAAGATTCACTTGTGAAGGAAAATAAAAGTAAGAATCAGTTTTAAAAAAAACAACAGATCAGGACACTACAAGGAATAAATAGTGTAGCTGCCTTACTATGAGAAAACAAAAATGAAAGAAAAGAAGCCCAGCCCTCACAAACCTAATACGAAAGATTCAATATATCACCCACAACATGCACAATACTCTTAAAAGTCAAGTTTCTCTTATACATAAAGCATATGAGTAAAAGACTCTAAAATATTCTCTTCAAATGCTATACAAACTTCATACTAATGGGGTTATAGAAAGACTGGAAAAATTAGGAATGCGAATGATGAGACTTTTACTTCTCAGCGTACTTCCCTCTTTTGCAAATCTAATCTAGTTCCAAAAATGTACACCAGATATTGGAGTTCTTTGAATCTTGATTTCTCTTCCCAATTTGCAGCCAACAATAACTGGAATACTGGAAGCAACTCTTGAAAAATCTCTAATATTTAATTAAAATTGAACAGACATTATATTCAAGTTTAACAAAATTCACTATAATATTCCCTACAACTTAATCAGTATCTTTCCCTCTTATTTTATATTCTTTGATTTCAAAAACAGAGACATCACATGGTCTATGAACAAAACCAGTGGCTACAAGTATTTCCATATCACTTCTCTCAACTTTTTTTAAAACATCAAACTTAAAATGTGAAATAAATTGAGCACACAGCCACATTCTCCAGAGGGAAAACGCTGTTACTTCATTAAAAAAAAAAAAAAAAAAAAAGTTGGGGCACCTGGGTGTCTCAGTCTGCTAAGCTTCCAATTGTTGATTTCTGCTCAGCTCATGATCTTGTGGTTGGAGGGATCCAGCCACACTTGGAGGCCTGCACTGACAGCAAGGAGCCTGCTTGGGATTCTCTCTCCCGCCCCCCCTTCCCCTCCCCCGCTTGTGTGCTCATGCTCTCTCGCTCTGTCTCAAAATAAATAAACTTAAAAAAAAAAAAGGCTGAGTCATATAAATAAAATTCACAAAAAGCAGAGTATTCTGAGGTACACTTCAAAAATTACTTCATTCGCCACAGTCTGGACTGTAACCTACAGAGCTGTCCTAAGCAACCCATGTGTGTCTCCTCCTGGACCTTTATTCACACAGAGCATAAAACTTTTAAAAACTAATACCAACAATAGCAATCAAACCAGATGCAGCTTTTTACAAGCAACAGCCCTAGCCCTAAGCTCCAAATAAAATTAACACTCCTCCCCCGCCAAAAAAAAAGCAAAAGTCAAAACAAAAACACGTTCTTAAATTTTCTCTTAGACGTAGGAGTTCCTTAGCTTTACAATTCTTTTTCTTTGCTTTTCACTGAAAAGAGAATGGGAAATCAGTGATAAGAACGAACAGTGAGTTCCCAGGAGAAGGATACAAGAATTTACAATGAGGCTTGGCCTAGAGATCATCGGGCACACACACACCAATGCTCAGGGAGCGCTTTCAAGAAATGTCAGTGTCTAACTCAAGTCTATGGCCGCATTTTTTTTTTTTAAGGCCTAAGGACAGCCTTATAAATGGCCATAAAATACAATCTATCAAAACTATTCTCCAAAAACAATTAAGAGTGTCCTAGGATGCCCGGAACGTCAAGAACAAGTACTTTGGACGCCCTCGGGACTGCCGCCTCTCACATGGGAAGCAGGCCAGCCCATGTGAATCGGAGTGCCACCACGTCGGTTTACGTGACAGATCCACTGGGAGCATCCGAGTGTGATCCGGGGCCCTCCCGGACGGACGCTGCTGGAAGAGGAACACACATGCAATCTTCAGGGCCCTCCTACTTCCGTTCTCAAAACAGAAATGCACTGTTTCTCTTAGTCCTCAGCCCTCAGCCCAGTACCTCTCGACAGCGGGGAGAGCTCAAGTGGAAAGAAAAGCAGACCGTCTCGCGTCAGGGTGCATAGAATGCGGGTTGGTCAAAGCCCTCCCGCCCCCAACTCCGGTGCAAATCCACCGCCAGCGCCTCCCGGAGCGCCCCCCTGGCAGGGGACACGCAAGCAGCAGCAGTCCCAGTTCGCCCCACTCCTTCCTCCCCGGGGTAAGGGCGAGCGGAAAAGCGCAAAGAGGAACTAAGTGAACTGCAAGAGGGTGCCCTGCAAGCTCCTCAAAGAGGGGGTGGGGTGGGAGTGGAAACGAAGAAGGAGCGGAAGGAAGGGGAAAAGAGCAGCAAGAGGAAGGGGACGAGAGCGCGCGCCCGCAAAGGGCACGAGTCTCCGGGGACGCGGCTGCACCCTGGTTCCTCGAAGCGGACGGTGCTCCCGGCGTCTGGGGCGCTCCTCCCCAGGGCAGAGGGTGAGGAAGCGGGACGAGGGGGCGACGTCCCCCTCCCGGCCCAGCCTCAGCCCTCAGCAAGGGTCGGTTGGGGCTGCAGTGCCCTCGCCGGGTCCGAGCTGCGACAACGGCCGCTGGCCTCGTCGGAAGGCGCGGACTGCAGGGCCCTCGGCGCGCTCAGCGGGCCTGCTTTCACGCCCCCACCCCCGGGGGAGGCAGCTCCGGGGTGACGGCCTCTGGGCGGCCTCGCCGGTTACCTGAAGCGGGGCGAGTCCTTCAGACACTCTTCGAAATCCACCGTCATCTTCATCCTGCCTCCGCCTCGCCTCGCAGGCGGCGCGAGAAGAGCCGAGGGAGCCGCGGGAGCGGCTGCGCTGGGGACAGACAGCTACGGCTGGCGCACGGCCGCGACTAGCGCTGCGCGGAGCTGCGGAGGGCGCCTCGCCCGCTGGTCATAGCAGCCGCGAAGACGGTGGCGGCAGCGGCGGCTCGTCAGGCCCCAGTCCGGCCCCTCTTCCTCCCGCCCCCAGCTGAGCGGCGGCCACAGGGAAACCGCCCGGGAGTGACAGCCTCCGCCAGCCAGCCACGAAGCCGGCGGCCAATGGGAGGGGCTTCCGGAAGCACCGCCTGCGGGCGCTCCGGCAACACACCTGAGCGACGGCAGCTCGAGCCAATGAACAGCGCGACCGTGGGTGCCTCCTTGCCACAAGCGTCCCCGAGGGCCAACCGGGAGGCGCAGGAGTCGTTAGGCGGGACGCACCGGTTGCTGGGAGGCCAGCGGCTGAGGCTCCTTGGGAAGGAAGTCACGTGGGTGGCTGCGCGCCGCGCTTCCCTCGGAGCCTCCGCCTCTTCTCCGGCTTCTCAGCCCCGCCCTGCTGAGCTGCCAACGCGGAGGAGCCGCCGCCTGCAGGTCTGAGGAAGGAGAGTTGCTTTTCAAGGCAGCTTTGGCAGAAATCTGTAGAGGCTGGGAGTAGAATTACCGAAGGAAGAGATAGGCTAAGCCACCACTTTCTTTCCGTTTAGAGAAACTGAGGTCAGGAGAGGAGCGAGGGTAGCTTTAATGATAAAATCCGTCTTTCACTAACTAACTTCACCTTGTAATAACTTGGAAATATCTCCCACGTATATCTTCTCATATAACTAAGAGACTACTTCCTGAAGGAGCTGGCATTTGGGGTGAGCATCGAAAGGTTCAGAAGGATTCCGACAGGTAGAAGTAGGTCGTTTCGTATGGAGAAAAGCTTTCAAAACCGCTGAACACATTTCTCCTTACTGACACTTTTCTCTCAGTAGCTTTCACCAGTTCAAAGATGATAGGGTTCTGAAAATCAGGCTCACTTCCTCCAACTTGCAACACCTGCCCACCGATCCACGATTGATTTGGAGCCGTGCAAGATATGCATCGCCTGATCCAACCAGGCAGGTATTTCTGATTTTAAAATGCCATTGACTGGGGAAAAAAAGGATACATTATATTTAAATGTAACCCAACCTAAAAAGTATAAGTGTATCCATGAAAATGCAACAAAAAGAGACACCTGGGTGGTTCAGTGGGTTGAGTGTCCAGCTTCGGCTCAGGTCATTGATTTCAGGGTTCCTGGGTTCCAGCTCCACCTTGTGCTCTGTGCTGACAGCGCAGAGCCTGCTTGGGATTCTGTCCCCTTATCTCTCTGCCCCCCCCCCCAAAAAATGAATAAACATTAAAAAAAAATTTTTTTAATGCAACATAAATGTTGTAACAGCATAGTGGCTGTGAGCGAGAGTCTGGAGGCAAACTTCCTGGATTTATCTCCTGTCCTTCTTATACTGCCAAATGAAGGTAACACCACTGATCTGATAGAGTTGCCCTGAAGCTGAAATAAGAACTCTAAAGACAAAATCCAGTGCCACATAGTAACCATTCAGTAAATGTTGGCTATTATAATTGTACCACTTTCTTCTTCGGTGCCTTAATCAAAGTTTAAATGTAAGCCTTCTCACTTCCACTGCCTGAAGTCTTATATAACCATTTTGACCATCTGGCTAAGTGTAGCGTGATGGCATGATGTTTTACATAACCCATGGTTGTATCTTGATCTCCTTGGCACCTTTAGAAATAATATACAAGCACTATGTATGTTTCTTCTTTGGTTATAAACGTGGTTTCTTTTTTACTTTATTTTTTTATGTTAATTCTAGTTAGTTAACATACAGTGTTATATTAGTTTCAGGTATTCAATACAGTAATTCAAAACTTCTATACATCACCCTGTGGTCATCAGGACAAGTGCATTCCTTAATCCCATCTATTTCACCCATCCCCCCCCCAACCATGATCAGTTCTGTATAATTAAGAATCTGTTTCTTAATTTGTCTCTCTTGTAGAGCAGATCAACGAAACCAAGAGTTGGTTTTTTGAAAAAATAAACAAAATTGACAAACCTCTAGCCAGGCTTCCCAAAAAGAAAAGGGAGATGACCCAAATAGATAAAATCATGAATGAAAATGGAATGATTACAACCAATCCCTCAGAGATACAAACAATTATCAAGGAATACTATGAAAAATTATATGCCAACAAATTGGACAACCTGGAAGAAATGGACAAATTCCTGAACACCCACACTCTTCCAAAACTCAATCAGGAGGAAATAGCTTGAACAGACCCATCACCAGCGAAGAAATTGAATCGGTTATCAAAAATCTCCCAACAAATAAGAGTCCAGGACCAGATGGCTTCCCAGGGGAGTTCTACCAGACGTTTAAAGCAGAGATAATACCTATCCTTCTCAAGCTATTCCAAGAAATAGAAAGGGAAGGAAAACTTCCAGACTCATTCTATGAAGCCAGTATTACTTTGATTCCTAAACCAGACAGAGACCCAGTAAAAAAAGAGAACTACAGGCCAATATCCCTGATGAATATGGATGCAAAAATTCTTAATTTGTCTCTCTTATTTTTTTCCCTTTGCTTGTTTGTTTTGTTTCTCAAATTCCACATGAGTGAAATCATATGGTAACTTGGTCTCTTTTTTTAAATTGAATGGCAAATCCCTGGAATCTACACAGCTTCTTTTGATAACTGGAAACTAATGACAGTTAAATGTTCAGTGTCCTCAGACACTTCAGTTGGTCAAACCAACCTCTTCTAGATTTGTAACTTCTGTGTCAAATTTAGAAAGAGAGGTGGCCATTTCTACATTTAACTGTATTCCTGATGCATGGCAACTAATCTGTATATATAATAACTTACTGTTTCAGTGCTTCAATGCAATGTAACCTTTTGGAAGAGGCCTAAGTGACACTTTGGGATTCAAATTAAAATTCAGCTGCATGGCACCATCAATGAAAATTAGTAAGCTAATTATCAAAAATTAACATTTTCCTTCTGTAGACAGCTAAATTTATGTATACCCAGTTAGTGATAACACTGTCAAAAAATTTTTTCTGCCCTGTGGCAAAGCAAGCATTTGGGGTTGTCAGTTGTAGAATATGTCCTAAATTAAGAAATATTAAAAGTGGGTTAGGGTGGGAAGTAAGTCTTAGAAGTAACATAATACTATGATTCTTAACTTAAAATCATGAAAACCAAGGCCCCAAGGTATAGAAATAACTTGCTGGGTGACAAGGTAAACACAGGCCCCCTGTCACCAGACTAACTGCGAACTTCCCGCTCTCCCCTTTAGAATTTGACCTTTACAGGTGCAGCTCTGTGAAACATTTCCTTTTCATCCATTTCATGTTAAAGATGCAGGGGCGCCTGGGTAGCACAGTTGGTTAGGTGTCCAACTCTTGACCTCAGTTCAGGTCTTGATCTGAGTCATGACTTCAAGCCCCAAGTCAGGCTCCACACTGGGCATGAAGCCTACTTAAATTTTAAAAAAAGGGGGAAGGGAGGGGAGGGGACGCCTGGGTGGCCTAGTGGGTCTGGTGCCAGGATTCCTGGGTTGGATCCTCCACCCTCGCATAGGGCTCTGTGCTGACAGCTGGGAACCTGGAACCTGCTTCAGTTTCTGTAGGTCTCTGTCTGTCTCTCTCTCAAAAATAAATAAATAAAAATTAACAATAACAATAAAATGTGCAGCTCCAATGCCACCTGTTTCAGGAAGTTTTCTCCGTTTGCTGAATACAGTCCTCTCTTTTCAACACACAGTGAAAATTAGTTAGTAATGAATATTGATGATCGAGCCTTAAATCTCTCAGAAATTTCTTCTCCCCAGACTTCCCAGTTCCTTCTTCCAAAGTCTCTGGAACCCTGTATCCCCATAGCCCTTCCCAGGATGCTTTTGATTTCCTCTGAGGATAATTTTAACTATAACGTCCTCTTGAGCAGAAGTTGTTCACTACACCTTCCCCAATCCTCCCAGGCCAGGGTACACGGTCAACAAGGATCTAACTCTTGACAACTTAGAATTTACATTCCACATTCATACCAGAATTTCTTGTTTGGGGCTAATGTCATCTAGGTACACCACTATCTTACTGTCCTCATTGCTATTCTCTACCGATTTCCCACTAACTTCCTGCCTTCTGGCTAATTGCATTGCAGATTATCTTAAGAACAGGGAGTTATGATGAGGGTAACTATGGGCAGGTACTGAAACTGGGAAGCCCATGAACCCAGACATCTCTGGAAACTGGTTTCCCTCTCTTGGTGGCTATATCCTCTCTCTCTTTTCTCACCTGCTGCCCAACTCCTACCAAGTAGTTCTCTCTTCGTGGGTTCTGTTCCCTATGGGCCTGGCTTGCATATAATCCCTCATTGCTACAGATTCCTTCAACAAGTTGGTTGTCAGATGGTTACAGGGGCCGAGCACATGATATAAGTGAATGAAATTTGCCGGTGTAAGCAGTATAGGGGGATGGCACCCATGGTGAAGAGGGAAGATAGTGCATTGTGTACTGCTCAGCTCCAGTCTGTTTTTGCCATATCAGGCCTTCAGATTTTATAAGAGAAGCCAAATAGCCAGATTTTAATGTGAAACTTCCCCAATTTTCAAATGTTGGCAACACTTTCAAAATATTAGAAAACATTGCACAGGTCACAAAAATAAGTTTCAGGGCCACTCTGCAGCTCCTATATATTTTTTGACAATTCTTGATGTATCCTTTCAACCTATGCTCCTGGAGCTTATCGCTTTATCTGTTTCCTAATTCCCACATCCCAGGAGAAAATCAGATCAACCCAGCTCATCTTTTCATCACAAGTCACACAGGTCCCCAGCTGGCAGATAGGAGGGTAGGATTACCCAATTTAATCATTTGTACAGGAATGGGGGTCAGGATGGTCGCTGCAGGACAGCTGCCCAGTAGACAAGGCAATCTCCCTAAGCGAAGGTATTAGTGATTTGGTCCCGTATAACACAGCTAGTAAGCTCTCATGTTTGGCATCTGACTCAGTCTGCCACCCCAACTCCTGCCACCAGCTAAGGTGATTTCAACATTCATTCTTTCTTTCTTCATTTAATAACATCCATAGGGGCACCTGGGTGGTTCAGTTGGTTAAGTGTCTGACTTTGGCTCAGGTCATGACCTCACAGTTCATCAGTTCAAGCCCCGTGTTGGCTCTCTGCTGTCAACACAGAACTAGCTTTAGATCTTCTGTCCCTCTCTCCCTCTGCCCCTCCCCCACTGGTTCGTGTTCTCTCTCTCTCCTTCTCACTCCCCCCCCTCAATAAATAAATAAACTTTAAAAATAATATCCATTAAGCACGTATGCTGGCCAGACACCCTGGCAGGCTCTGAAGTTTACTGGTGAAATAAACAGTGTTTCCCCTCTAGAGCTCAGAAAGCTACTCCTACTCTGACAGTCATTTATCCCAGAAAAGGAAATAAGGGTTCTCCTATCTTGCAGACATAAGGAATCTTAAAAAAAGTAAGATCCAAGAGAAGGTAAGGTTTTCCAAGGACCTTTAAGTCACAGGAAACTGCGTGAGGAAAGCAGAGGTAAACAGAGGAAAGCAGAGGTAAACAGTGACCGATACAAAGGATTTTGTCTGCCACTCCAAGGAATTCTGATCTTAAGGCAATGGGAAACTTTGGAAGAATTTAAGACTGGAGTGATGAGAATCAATTTGAATTTTAAAGGAGAGTGCGTCAAGGGGGCGGGGCTATCAGGACTGAGCCAAAACACTGTTAGCAGTTCAGAGATTTTCAACCAAGGTATTTACAATCAAAAGATGTTTAGGAAACAAAATCAAAAGGATCTGATGCTAAACTAAATGTGAGGGAGGAAAAAAAAAATACTAAATTCTTAGGGTGATTCCAATTTCAAGTTAGAGTGACTGGTGGGAGGTGGTACTATTCACAGAAGAAAGTTTCTCTCTTTGCCTCAAAATATGTGACTTAAGACAGTCCTTAAATGTTCCCACCTTAAACCTTGTCTCACCCAGAACATTCCTTACACAAGCTTGACCTCAAATGTCTCCTGCTATCTCACTCCCATACATTCACTTCACACTCCCAACCCCCCCCTCCCCCAGGACGCTTCTTATCTCCTAGGCTGTTGGCATTCACCTGTATTGCCTTCCCACTACCACATCAACAACTCCATTTACAGTGCCCCTGAACCTCTTCCCAGGTCCTCCCTGACACTGTCACACACACAGCACTGGATCAATCCAAACATTTCCTTCATGTTTCCCCCTCCTAGTTGCTGAGCAATACTAGAGACCATTTATATCTTAAAGCAAAAAAAAGAAAGAAAGAAGGAGAAGGAGAAAGAAGAAGAAGAAGAAGAAGAAGAAGAAGAAGAAGAAGAAGAAGGAAGAAGAAGAAGAAGAAGAAGAAGAAGAAGAAGAAGAAGAAGAAGAAGAAAAAGAAAATTTTTAAAAGGGTGCCTGGGTGATTCAGTTGCTTAAGCGTCTGACTCTGGATTTCCGCTCAGGTTATGAAGAACTCAGTATTCGTGGGATCAAGCCCTGCGCCATAGGGCTCTGTGCTGACAGCTAGAAGCCTGCTTGGGACTCTCTCTTTCTCTCTCTCTCTGCCCCTCCCTTGCTCTCACATCCACTCTCATGCACACGCTCTCTCAATCTCAAAATAAACAAACTAATAAACTTTATGTATACAGGGGCATCTAGGTGGCTTAGTCAGGTAAGCTACTGACTTTGGCTCGGGTCATGATCTCACATTCGTGAGTTTGAGCCCCTCATCAGGCTCTCTGCTGTCAGTGTGGAGCCTGCTTCAGATCTTCTCTCTCCCTCTCTCTGCCCTCCCCCACTTGTGCTCTCTCTCTCTCTCAAAAATAAATGAACATATATGCATATATACATTATATGTATATAGGAGCCATTGGAAAAATTGTAAGCCAGGGAGTGTGATGTGATCTGATTTGTGTTTTAAAGGACGTTGGGTAGAATCACTGGGTTCTACTCATGAAACCAATACTACACTGTATTAACTAACTTGAATTTAAATAAATAAATTTAAAATTTTTAAAAATAATAAAGGGGGCTGGGCAGGCAAGAGGTGAAAGGCTTTTGGGGCTGAGACTACTTTGCTGCATTCAGTGATGCAAGACCTGGACACTACCTACTTGGGCTTTCCGACTGTTTTTGTATTATTTACCTGTGGCCAGATCCCTGGCCCACTGGCACAATGGCTACTTCTAACCTTGCCATCCAAGCTGTGGCCCACCCCCCTCATAAACTGTGGATAATTTTGACTCTTCCCACAGGAAGTAGGAATCATTCGGTGGGAACACTCTTCCTAGCCCTGACCCATGTACTCCCCCACATTCTCATCTTCTTTACTTCTTACCCACCTACCTCAAAGGAAAGCACACTTCTTCCTTGTGCTCCCGAACTTATCCCTTCCATTCTTCTCTGAGAATGGCTCTATCAATTATCTTTCCTCTGCATCCTCAACCTCTCTCTCAAATGACCTTTCTTTTCTCTTTGAAGAAAAAAGCATACACCCCCTGTATCAGGAAGGGTGTGTGTGTGTGTGTGTGTGTGTGTGTGTGTGTGAGAGAGAGAGAGACAGAGAGACAGAGACTGAGACAGAGACAGAGACAGATTATCTGAGTAGGGCAAAAATAAAGAGTTCATGATAAGATAGGATGGTTTTACCCCAAGCCCAGATGATAGGCTCTCCATGGACCTTGAGAGGGATTTGGAACCAGAACCTATAAAGTCTGGATGCTCTTTCTCTTCCATCCTTTCCACACATGGCTTGCTCTTCTGTACACCGATAGCTTATTTCATCTGATTGTCTGGGCCTAGATCTCAAGATCAACCAACTGAAGAGAAAGGGTTTTCTCTCATTACCCAAATCATAAATTTCTTTTTTTTATGTTTATATTTTAAGAGAGAGAGAGAGAGGCAGAGAGAGGGAGACAGAGGATCTGAAGCAAGTTCCACACTGACAGTAGAGAGCCCGATGCAGGGCTCGAGCTCACAAACTGCAAGATCATGACCTGAGCCAAAGTCAGAGGCCTAACCAACTGAGCCACCCAGGCGCCCCCCAAATTATAAATTTCTTGGGGAAATATTGGCCTTGCTTGAATGATGCACTCCCATCAAGGGCGAATCAACTACAGCAAGAGGGCAGTATGTACAAACATGGCTTCCAGAAGCCCACTCCTATGACCATGTGTAGGGGATCAGTTAGCAAAAAAGGGAGACATGTGAATTGGACAAATTCCCCTTTAGCTATGGCCAAATCTCCCTCCATTGCTTTTTTTTTTTTTTTAATGTTTATTTATTTTGAGAGAGAGAGAACAAGTATAGGGGAAAGGCAGAAAGAGAGGGAGAGAGAGAATCCCAAGCAGGTTCCACGCATCTCCCCGATGCGGGCTTCAAATCCACGAACTGTGAGATCATGACCTGAGACAAAATCAACAGTTGGATACTTAACCAACTGAGCCGCCCAGGCACCCCTCCATTGCCTTCTATCTAATACTCTTAAGCGCACGGTCTCCCCATTTTCCCCTCCTATCCATTCTGCTAGGCACTGCATTCTCTTTTCCACTCCCTGCCCACCCCCATCAACTGTTTTCAATGGGTCACTTTCCAACTGACAAAGCAAAGGACACTTTTCAGTACTTGTTTTCCCTGACATCACTTTAGCACTTGACAGTGTTCACAACCCTTTTCACCTTGGAAACACACAGCACTCTTCTGCTTGTAATCCTTCACCAGTTTATCATTGCCTAAAGCTTTCGTTTGTAAAGTTTCCTTAATCATGGAAACTTTTGTTTAAAAGAAAAAGTCTTTCTAAATTAAAAAATAAAAATTAATTTAAAAAAAGAAAGAAAGAAAAAGTCTTTCACCCATGCTCACCATTAATGGATAATAGTGGAGCTGGTGTGGTTGAGATGGATGGGAGACGCAGAGCCCTGCCCGCCTGACTTCACTCCCCACCCAGATGACTCACTTTTAGACTCCAAGGGGTGCTTATAGCTCTACTGAGAAATATATGATTTGAAAACCACAGATCTGTAAGATAAATTCCAAATTTCTTTATTTTATACGTAAGTTTCCTTCAATATCTAGCACCTACCAAACTTCCCTATTTTCTTTGCTGCCAGTCTGTCCACTCCAAATGGGTTCATCCATCCACAAAGGAATTCTCTCAGCCACTTCAGTGTGCTTCTTTCTCAGCCCCACCTTGGTGCGTGCCTGGGGAGCTTCTATTATTTAAAACTTGGCTAACTGGAATCTCCTCAGGTACTCCCTCCTCACAGTGACAGGACTTCTCCTTTGTGCTCTGGCTATTCATCATCTGTTGTATATAACTACTAGAATAGAGTTCAGTATAATTTGAGATTTTCATACCCATATTCTCTTCACACCTGGAGCTTCTGCATAGCGGCATTATCTTCATCTTTGTAGCTCTAGAACCCCCATGGCTGGCACTTAAGTATCTGATAAAGGTTGAAGAAATTGATGTATTTCTCTCCCAAAGTGGTCTTTTCCTTCTTCAAACCCCCGTGATTACTTGTGTACATGTATATCTCCAACAGATTATGAGCCCCAAAGAATGATCCTTGTTTGTTGGGGTGATTTAAGGATTCTATAAGATACACATCACAGTGCCTAATGATGCCTGACGCAGCATTTTTCCTCCTGGCTGTATAACAGAATCCCCTAGAGAGTTTCTGTGTGTTTGTTTTAATATAGATCCATGGGCCTTACTTACTAAATCATATTTTCCAGAGGGGGTGCTGGGCACACGTCCCACAGATGATTCTGATGCACAGCCTTCATAACTGAATCTCAATAAATGCTCGCTGCTGTTCATTTTGTAACTCCGGGATCTGGCACAGAGACTAGCAATGTAGTAGGGGCTCACTAAATATAGATTGAATTGAAATAGAAATATATAATGTTTTCAACGTTTAGAACATAACATTTCTTACATCTAACAAGCCAAGGGTTTGAGGTGAAAAGGTGGATTTAGGCTAAAGGGGCCCAGACCACAACTTCTTGAATTTTGTACCTCTTACTCCCTTTTTGTTCCGTTTTGATTTGTATCCCTAAATAACATATTTTTTTACTTTTGTATAATTTTTAATTATACATATATTCTCCTGTAACTTTTTCTTTTTTTAGCTCAAAATCATGTTTATGAAATTTACCCATATTGATGTCTGTAGTTCTAGATCCTTCTAGGTCACTCATTTTCACTGCTATATGAAAATACTGTTTATCCATTCTCCTGTGAACATTTAAGTTGTTTACAGTTGTCTTCAGAAACAATGCTGCTGTGAGCCTTCTTGTCCATAAGTTTGGGGCCCTAGTCCAATATGACTGGTGTCCTTATAACAAGAGGAAGGGATACCAGGAATACACACACAGATACGTACACACTCACAAGAGTATCTCTAGGGCATTCACCTAGGAGTGGAATTGCTGAGCCATGGAGTATACATATCTTCAACTTTATAAGATGGAGGCAGCTTCCTTGCCAAGTGGGAAACCACCTTGTATTACCTCCACCCAGCACACGCTCCCATTATTCCTATCACTAATATTTGGTGCTGTCAAATGTTTTCATTCTTGCCCATCTGATGGTATAAAAATCATCGCATTGAATTTATAATTTACATATATATATATATATTTCCCTGATTATTTATGAGGTTGAACATCTTTTTACATGCTTATTGGTCAGTCATGTTACCACTTCTGTAAAATGTTTATTCGTGTCTTTTGCCCAGTTCTTATTAGTTATTTTTTAACCTACTTGCAGAACATCTTTGTATCAATCTTTTGTTAAGTATATGGGTTGCAACTATCTTCTCTCAGTTATGGGTGCTTTTCTTTTTCTATGGTGACTCTGAATAAATAGAAATTACTATTATTATTTTTTTAATTTTTCTTTTAATGTTTATTTATTATTGACAGAGAGAGACAGAGCATGAGCAGGGGAGGGGCCGAGAGTTGGGGAGACTCAGAATCTGAAGCAGGCTCCAGGCTCTGAGCTGTCAGCACAGAGCCCGACGCGGGGCTCGAACTCACAAACCGAGAGACCGTGACCTCAGCTGAAGTCGGATGCTTACCCGACTGAGCCACCCAGGCGCCCTGAAGTTATTATTTTTAATGTAGCTAAATCTTTTTATGATTTGTGCTTCTTGTAGAAGACATTATTTTATATGACCTTCAAAAATTTTGTTCCTTTCATATAAATCTTTGATCCCATGTGGACTCAATATTTGTGAATGGTGCAAGATAGCTACCTTTATTTTATTAAATCTATTTTGAGAGAGCGAGCATGAGCAGGAGTGGGGCAGAGAGAAGGGGACAGAGGATCCGAAGCAGGCTCTGCACCAAGAGCAGTGAGCCCAATATGGGGCTTGAACTCTCAAACTGTGAGAGATCATGACCTGAGCCGAAGTCAGATGCTCAACCAACTGAGCCACTCAGGCATCCCAAGATAGCTACCTTTAAAAATATATATTGATAGCTCATTTTCCCAGTGCTATGCACTGAAAAGTCCATGCTAATAGATTATTTTTTGTTTGTTTACACATCTAAGTCCCTTACTAGCCCATGGATCCTTTATCTTATTCTATGTATATTCACTGTCTAGCATAGTTGATTGCATTAACATTTAATACATATGTTGGGTTTTCTTCCGTTCTCTTAAATCCATAACATCATAGACTGCATGACTTAGAAGGATTCTAAAAACTTTGTCTTGTCCAGCCCCTTTATTTTACAGGTGAGGAAACAGAGGCCCAGCGAGCAAGTAATCCGTGTACTTAAAAGATCACATTGGGATTCAGTGCCCTAGCTGGAGCTCAGCATACTGTTTCCTGTGTCTCCTAAACACCCAGGCACCAGGTCCAGCTCCACTCAACCATGGTCATCCAGCACCTGAACTAAGTCAGGGCCCAATCAGCAAAGACAAAGAGGGGCACTGGTATCTGCCACAATGGCAGAGGATTAATGCAGTTAACCCTGACTAATCAGAAAGAAAAAGAAGAGACCAAGAATGGTCATATTAAAAAGTAGAAGAAATACAAATGGGCAAAAAAATATTGAATTCAGAAATCAAACACGTGAAGGTTTGAAAAATATACTTTTCCTCCCCTCTCAGATGGTAAAGATAGAAAAGAACGCCATAGGAGACAGTCCATTGGAACGTAAACTGCCTGAGAGCCAAGGCTGTTTTGCCCACCACTATATTCTATCATGTGGCACAGGGCCTGGCAGATAGTTGGAGCTCAATTAGTATTCAATATTAAAGAAGTGACTAACACCCACATGTGTTTATGAGATAGGCACTTTCCTTACTGCAGGAGGAGGCAGGCAGATTCTAGTCCCACAGCTCTCCCTCCGCCACAAACAACACAGAAGGAAATGCCTATTCTTCAAAAGAAGCATGGCCAGCGATGCTACAAGTTCTGAAAGCTCTGGCTCATGGGAAGATAAACTGCTTTCAAAAAGGAAACAGGAAACATGTGTAAGGAGGAAAAATTAAGTAAATATCAGGGAGACTGTGAAGTCAGAGGTTCTCATAAGCTGTTAGTAGGAGCACGGAACTTTTCTGGACAGTTCGGCAGGATGTATCAAAATGCTAAGTAGGTGTACTTTTCAACTTCTCTGAAAAGGACAGGACATACACACATATGCATCTTTGCTGCAGTGCAGTTTTTTTCCCTAGAGAGAAAAAAAGATATATCCTAAGTTTTTACTAATATATCGGTTAAATAAATCACAATATATCCCTATAGTAGAATACCATGTAAGTTATTCTTAGAAAAATAAATAAATCCAGTGTTAGCAATGATTATTTGTTTTGCTTCATTACTTTATGTAGTCTCTCCTTTTGTTGTAGATATTTATATTAATTAAAAAAAAAAAGATTTTAAGTAATCTCTACACTCAACGTGGGGCTCAAACTCACAACCCCAAGATCAAGAGTCGCACACTCTACCAACTGAGCCAGCCAGGCAGGTACCCCTTATGTTACTTTTATAATCAGAAAAAATTTTTTTCAGACCCATTACTCCAAGAACGGTGGATCCTGAAGAATTTCAAATTTTATCTATTTACTTTTTAAAAATTATTGATATCCTGCATGTTTCTTGAATTTAAAATATATTAAATAATAAGGCAGTTAAAATGAAAGTTTAGAAAAATGAACACGATACAGGGAAAGAGTAAAAAGTTATGCCAGAAAAACTAGGCTTTTTTTTTGTTTTGTTTTGACAAGACTAAAAATGAAAGGCACCGTTATGTTGTTCTAGTTAGCTAAAGAAAGAATTCAAACCAGTATGTCAAGAAAGACACTTTCCTGAGTTCCAAGAGGAATTTATACATTAGACAATATTCCTATTACCTGTTAGCCACCTAATGTGCATTTCCACTGAAACCTCTCTCAAATGCTGAATCTACGGCTTTGGAAGTGCTTACACATGAGGATGTGGTATTATCACAGGATATTTTGGTACTTCCTTTTGGTGGGCATCAAAACACATACCCTATTTGCTTTTATTATTTTTTAAGAAGACATGAAAATGAAGGCTAAATCCTAGTATTAGTGGACTTTAGTTTTGTTGCTATTATGATTTAAATACTTTTAAACGCTTGCTCATGGTACAAACGGGTATGCAGTGAGGAGTAGGTCTCCCGCCTGCTGCCGCTAAAGCCAGGGACACTCAGGTCGTGGACTTCAGTGCTTCTCTCCTTAATTGCCAAAGTCCACTCACAACCTTCAGCTTTTAACTGCTTTTCTTCTGAATATCTTTCTTTTCTTTTCCCTTTAACTGCCTCTAGATTCTAGGTGGAGGTGCTAGGGGAAGTCTTAGACAATAGAAATAAATGTCTTCTTCCTTCGTGTGATAAAACTGGTAGTGATAGATGAACCAAGCTCTTGACCTCCATGGCTGAAATTTAACACATTTCTTCAGGTTTTATCAGTAGTACAAATGGAGCTGAATAGGTCCCTTAATAGAGAAGCTAAGAGGCTACCTATACCAAACTATCTGCCAAACATGGTTTATAGATGCCTCATTCCTGAATCTCTTCTAAGGACAAAGTGGCTTCTTGTCGTTTAAAAAAAAAAAAAAAAGAGGGGTTGGAAAGGGAGAGGACAAATTTTACATTTGTTAGTTCCTTTGAACATACTATCCTAAATCATGGTGAGGATCTACATTACAATTATGACTTCAAGAAAGGTTTGTTTTGTTTTGTTTTTTTAATTTTTAAAGTGTTTATTTATTTTGAGAGAGAGAGTGCGAGAGCTCACGAGCAGGGGAGGGGCAGAGAGAGGAAGGAGAGAGAGAAGCCCAAGCAGGATCTGCGCTTTTAGTAGAGAGCCCACTGTGGGTTTCAATCTCATGACCGCAAGATCATGACCTGAGCAGAAATCAAGAGTCAACGCTCAATCCGCTGAGCCACCAAGCCGCCCCAAAAAAGTCTTTTTAAAAAGAGTTTTAGTTTCACCAGAGAGAAGTATTCATTTTTATATTTTTATTTGAATATAGTTGAAGTATTCATTTTTAAAATGTTGTAATGTTGGCATTACTAATAGCCTTTTGCACCAAAACAAATGCTTGCCAAAATGCTACAAATCCCAAACTACACATTCAAAACACCAGATTTGTGTGATCTGAGAATACAAGAGGAAAAATGATGTTTCAATTTAGTAAAAAATCGCCAGAACAAAGAATAAACTGTTAAAGAAGAGGCAGAGTCTAGGAGTACAAGAGATTAAACACTCCGCACCCCCAATCACGGGGACTCAGTGCCTCAAAGTGTAATGCTGTTCAATGTACTGTGATTTCTACATGATTGGCCACAACATAGCTACGTTCAAAGAGAAGAAATTGTCCAGATCCTCTGATCCCAGCCACCACTACCCGACTCCTCACAGTTGCAATTCCCAGCTTTCTTACCTCTCAATTAGCAGATTTGTTAGAGCTAAACTAATAGGTGGGTTAGGGCCAGTGCCATGCTGTCACTGACAAAACAGTGTGTGGCACCACTGGCGTTGGGTAAAGTGCTACATACCTATAATTAGCTAGGTCAACCCTCCCCTCCACCATGAAGCAGCTGACCCGCCAGGTAACTTCTGGCAAAATTCCACCGAGGCGACCATCAGCATGCAGGGGCCACCAATCTCCTGATGGGCACACCAACCTTCACTGTTTCCCTCAGCTGATTCCATAATTGGCAGTGAAAGGGGCCAGGGGTGGGCAGGGGCACTGTCACTGAGCTGTCAGCAGCTTGTGGAAGTGACTCTGGAAGGCAGCAGAGGTGGGTGGCACTATGGAGATAGGCAATTCACACCTCCCCGTGCTTCCTCCCACTCCCTAACTTGGAAACACAAGGTACTTTGGGATCTGGAATCAGCCTCCCGCAGCTGTTCTGCTACGGCTTATGCTTTGCCAACTGCTTCCTTGAGACTGTCCTCAAGGAGTGGTTGGGTTTTGCCTTTTAACTCACTCTAGGTCACAGCATGATATTTGGCCACACACCCAAAAGAGAAGGATTTCCTACATCTAGACTCATAATTTTACAAAGCCATAAGAACCACGAAGATCCTGGAAAGGGCTCCCCCAGGATGTCATAGGTAGCTTACAGAACAAGATTAAAACAGGCCTCCAAAAGCAACGTGTCTCAAATTTCTGAAGCCAGGACCCATGGTCAGAAGTACATTACCTGGTAACCAGTGAGTGTAACATCTACATATAGAAGGTTAATATATGCACATATGTAATTAAAACAGGAATGTCGTGATACAGTGGTACCCTTTCCAAATACTATGCTGTTTTGTTGAAGCTATTTTTGCCCCACTAAATTGGTCTGAGACCCACTAAAGAGTCACAACCTGTAATTTGAAAAGTACCACACATATAAGCAAAAACTCCTTGTGCTATCATACTGAACCATTTACCTCACTTTTAATTATATAGTAAAATTTTCTGAAAATTAATCACTACTCTTAATTCAAAAGGTCTCATAATTTTAAAATATATAGATTATTTATTTTTTTTTTTTTTAAGAGAGACAGACAGCACATAAGTGGGGGAGAGGGGCAGAGGGAGAAAGAGAGAGAATCTCAAGCTGGCTCCATGCTTAGAGTGGAGCCTGACATGGTGCTTGATCCCACAACTCTGGGATCATGACCTGAGCCAAAATCAAGTGTCGGACGCTCCACACTGAGCCATCCAAGTGCCCCCAAAAGATCTTATATTTCATGTAAAGCTCTTTTCAGAAAACAATTATTTTCCCTGCCCATCATTCTCCGTTTATGCATACATCGCCACAGCAAAGCTTTTACAATGTTAAGTTCTACCGTGTTAATCCTTTGCATAAAACTTCTCAGTGGCCCCTGGTTGCCACTAATAATAAGAGCTAACACTCAAACCATGCTTACAACATCCCAGGCCCTCTTCTAAACATTTTACACGTTTCACTCATTTCTTCTTCACAATAGCTCTAGAAGGTCGGTTATTCTCAGACTCGTCTTACAACAATGATGAGTAACCAGCACAAAGACCCACAGCTAATCAGAGGCAGGGTTAGGATTTGAACCTGCGCAGCAATCCAGTTCCACAGTCAGCACTCTTGGCCACTGGGCCTCTCTCCCCTTGGCAGATAACAGTGCACCCAACTGCTTAAAATGCTTTCCAAGCCTCATCATGCTACCCCTGTGTGTTCGGCCTCCTGACCAGTGATAGGACCTCTCACATGCTGTTCCCTATGCCTAAAATGAGTCACCTCCTGCATCTGAGCTTCCCTTTAGGCCTTCCTCATTCCTATGCACTACCTCAGATGTCCCGTCTGTGTTCCCACAGTACTCGGTTTCCCTCCGTCCCTGCTCTCCCCCTTGTTCATCCATTCATTTGATAAATACTCAGCACTTACTCCATGCAAGGAGATGTAGTAGCAAAAGTGACCAAGTCCTTGCCTTCATAAGCTCATGTTTTCCAAAAGGGGGAGAGGGGAGGAGAGAAGAGATGACTGCATAACATGTCAGGTGGTGATAGTGTTAATGGGAAAAATAAAGCAGAGTAGAGTGGTTAGGGAGTGCACAGGGCAAGGGGCATGTGCCTATTTTATATCGGGAGAATAGGAAGGGCTCACTGAAGAGACCACCTCTCAGCAGAGAGCAAAGTAAGACACAGCTCTGTGGCTTTCTGGGAGAGGAATAGTCCATAGAAAGAGAACAACCAGTGCAAGTGCTCTGAGTGTGTGGAGGGTTCAAGAAAAGTAAGGAGGCCAGTGTGGCTGAAACAGAGTGAGGTTAGAAGACAGTGAGTCGGAGAGGTAGGGGGCCAGATGGGTTGGGGCCTTGCAGGTCACTGTCTGTTACCCAGTGTGAGTGAGCCACTGGAAGGTTCTGAGCAGAAGAGTAATATGTTTTCTATTCCTGCTGTAACAAACCATAAATTTAGTGGCTTAAAACAACACAAATGGATTGCTTCACAGTTCTTGAGGTCAGGAGTTAGACACAGGTCTCACTGGGATAAATTCGAGGTGCTGGCAGGGCTGCGTGTCTTCTGGAGGCTCCGGGGAAGAATGTTTCTTTGTGTTTTTAAGCTTCCAGAGACCCTCTCCGTCTTCAAAGCCAGCAGTATACATTCCTGTGGCCATTCTCCTGTAGTCACATCTGCCTCTGACCACAGCCACTTTTTTTTTTAATATGATTTTTTTTTAACGTTTATTTTTGAGACAGAGAGAGACAGAGCATGAACAGGGAAGGGGCAGAGAGAGAGGGAGACACAGAATCCGAAACAGGCTCCAGGCTCTGAGCCGTCAGCACAGAGCCCGACGCGGGGCTCGAACTCACGGACTGTGAGATCATGACCTGAGCCGAAGTCGGATGCTTAACCAACCGAGCCACCCAGGCGCCCCTGACCACAGCCACTTTTAAGGCTTTGTGTGATTTAGGTTGGGCCCACCTGAATAATCCAGAATATTCTCTGCATCTCGAGGGCCTTAATCACATCTACGAAGTCCTTTGGTAGCATATTGATAGGTTCCAGGGATTAGGCCATGAACATCTTTTGGAGGGGGTGGCGTTATTCTGCCTACAACAAGTAACGTGACCGGACTTAAGTTTTAACAGGATCACTCTGGGGTGGATGCAGGGAGACCAAGTAGGAAGCTGTTAGAGTAATACAGGTGAGATTCATCAAGGCCTAGGCCAGACTGCCAACAGCAAAGGTGGAGAGGTGGGGTCAAATTATGGATGTTAAGGTAGAGCTGACATGTATTGCTGACGGACTGGATGTGGGATGTGAGAGAGGTGAAGGATATTTCCAAGGTTGATACGCTCTGCCTTGCTTACAGTTGACAGAGGTTGTGTTTATTTAACTGTGTCCCTTTTAGACTGAGTTCTAAGGAAAATGGGTGCAAATCTGGGTTGCTCGTTATTGTATTCTCACATCAGTGAGTGTGCAGAACATAGCAATACAGTTCATAATGAATGTTTATTGGCTACTACCATGTGTCAGGCACTTTAAATTTTTTTTTTAACCTTTTTATTTATTTTTGAGACAGGGAGAGACAGAGCATGAACAGGGGAGGGTCAGAGAGAGGAAGACACAGAATCCGAAGCAGGCTCCAGGCTCTGAGCTGTCAGCACAGAGCCCGACGCAAGGCTCGAACTCACGGACCGTGAGATCATGACCTGAGCCGAAGTCGGACACTTAACTGACTGAGCCACCCAGGCGCCCCTGTCAGGCACTTTAGATTATCTCATTCATTCACTGGAACAGCCTCATGAAGTAGATACTATTACTACCATAATTTACTAAATGAGGAAACTGAGGCCCAGAGACTTTTTTTTGAGGCCCAGAAAGATTAAATGACTTACATAAATAAACACAGGAGCTGGGATTTAAAACCACATTGAATTAATAAATGAATTCAAATTAATCAAAATTTGGGGTTTAGCTAAATATTTCTGACCACATGCAGAATGGGAGATGGAGGAAAAAAAAACAAAACACAGGCTTATAAATATTTTGATTTTAGCCATAGACAAACCATGTCAAGAAAACAGCAAAAGTTAGCACAGCGTACAAATTCTCAAAGTATAGTCAATTTAGCTGTGGTTTGGTTACTGTGCTGAATGAGGCAGACAATAATTTCAGAACTGTTTTGTAACTACTCTGAAGGCAAAGAGGAGAAAAACAGATGACGTCAGGCAGACCACGGTGCTACAGTGAAAAATGCTCCAGACCTAAGAGTAAGAAGGGAGAGATTTCAGTAAATCTCACTCCAGTCCCAACCACTTATAAGCCAATGTGTTTCGTGGTATTTATTTCATCTTTCTGAAAGATTTTGACTATAAAAAGGACATATTTTCTGCCTCATTTCACAGATTCTTGGGAGAAACTAAATGTATTCCTTTAATAAATACAGATTTGCCTGGCACTACACTAGATACCAGGGGGCCATCGTGAACAAAACAGACAAAATCCTCACCCTCGTAGGGTTTGCATTCTAGTGGAAAGGGAGACTGGTAAAAACTAGAACAAACAAGTAGATAATTCCAAGAGTGGTAAATGCTATCAAGAAAAATACAACAGGGGGTGCCTAGGGTGGCTCAGTTGGTTAAGCGTCCAACCTCAGCTCAGGTTCGTGGGTTCGAGCCCCGCATCGGACTCTGTGCCGACAGCTCAGAACCTGGAGCCTGCTTCGGAGTCTATGTCTCTCTCTCGCTCTCTGCCCCTCCCCCTCTCATGCTCTGTCTCTCAAAAATAAACGTTATAACTAAATAAATAAACATTAAAAAAAAAAGAAAAATATAAGACAGGGCTTATAAAGTGATCCAGGGAGCAGCAGGTAACACTGCACAGAGACTTGAATAAAAAGAGATCAAGCTAGACAATAATCTGGGGAAAGGGCAGCCCAGGCAGAGGGAACAGAAATTGTTAAGTTCCTGAGGTCCGAATGAATTTAGGGTTCGCATCCGAGGAACAGCAAGGAATGAGTGAGCAGGAACAGTGGTGGATGATGCAGAAGAGGTAGGCAGGGGTTCAGTCTTGCAGCCTTGCCGGCGGTGGCAGCGTGGATTATATTATGCACGTAAGAAGAAAATGGAGGCAAAAATATGGGAAGAGCAATGCAAATGGTAGACAAAGACGCTGTAACATGGACTTAGGCGGGGCAATATGGCACATGTGTTAAGTGCATGAGCTCTGATACTGCCTGAGGTGGAATCTTGGATGCACCCACCGTGTGTGGCGTTGGACAATTTCTCAGAGCCTCAATTTCCTCACTTGGAAAATAGGAGTGGTAATAATACCTATCATGTTAGAGTTGGGTTGAAGATTAAATATTACATATATAACCCTTACAGTCTTTAGAACGCAAGTGCTCAATAAATGTGAGCCATTATTACTATTAATTATCAAGCTGTGCAACAGACTGAATTCACTAATGCAGAGTTCTTTAATTCAGAATCTACCATTTTTTTATTTATTTTTAAAGAGAGAGAATGAACAGGGGAAGGCAGAGAGTCCCAAGTAAGCTCCGCGTGCACGGTGAACACAGAGCCCGATGTGGGGCTCGATCCCACAAACCCTGAGATCAGGACCTGAGCCAAAACCAAGAGTACAACACTTAACCAACTGAGCCATCCAGAGGCCCCTATAATTTGTTTTTTAAACAAAAAACTTACACGTAAAGAAAAAACATTTTTTAAAAATGTGGCTTTAAAAAAAAAATTTTTTTTTTTTTTTTTGAGAGACAGAGTGTGAGTAGAGGAGGGGCAGAGAGAGAGGGAAACACAGAATCTGAAGCAGGCTTCAGGCTCTGAGCTGTCAGCACAGAGCCCGACACGGGGCTCAAAACCACAAAGCAGGAGATCATGACCTGAGCCAAAGTCGGACAGTTAACTCACTGAGCCACCCAGGGGCTCCAAAACTGTTTATTTTGAGAGAGAGTGTGTGTGTGCAAACGGAGAAGGGACAGAGAGAAAGGGAGACAGACAGAGAACCTGAAGCAGGCTCCTGACAAACCGTGAGATCATGACCTGAGCAGAAGTCAGAAGCTTAACCGACTGAGCCACTCCAGTGCCCCTAAAGAAAAAACATTTTAAACAGAAAAACTAAATACATATTATATATATATAAAGTCTTGTAGAATTCAGGCAATAAATGAAATTAGCCGCCTCCAAAGTACTGAATAATATAAGGTGCTTATTTTTTTTTTTCTTTCTTCTTCAACGTTTTAATTTATTTTTGGGACAGAGAGAGACAGAGCATGAACGGGGGAGGGGCAGAGAGAGAGGGAGACACAGATTCGGAAACAGGCTCCAGGCTCTGAGCCATCAGCCCAGAGCCCGACGCGGGGCTCGAACTCACAGACCGCGAGATCGTGACCTGGCTGAAGTCGGACGCTTAACCGACTGCACCACCCAGGCGCCCCTGATATAAGGTGCTTAAATGTAAAGGGTGTAGTAAGTACACTGAAGGGCTTTACTGCCCATTGTTCTTTCCTTTAGGGGACCAGCCCTCCCTCTTCCCATGATTTTCCTTGGCTCATGTAATCCTGGTGAGGAGGGAAGATCCAGGTCTGCTCAGAGTCCCCATCTGCCATCACTGTCCCCACCCACTCTTAGCGACTGTTCTAAGAATGAACGGCACAAGACCCAGACCAGGACAAATCAGAGTCCTCCTTGGGGTTTTTGCCAAACTGCAGGAGAACGATGCTCTCTCTCTGGTATATCAGGTCTCTACAGATGATGTCGACAAGGTACCAGTAGCCAACTCTATATATCACCAGGTGGAGAGAAGGAAGCCAACACAGAGAGCAGCAGAGTCAAAAGGTGGAGCCAGAGCCCTGCTGAGAATTCACGCATATCTAAAGTCAGATCTACCTCTGCACTTAAGTTATGTGAGCCATAAATTTCCACTCTGCTTAAGAATATAGTTTCTGTCACTTGCACCAAAAACTCTCAATATACACATTTTCTATGAAAGACACTCTGATTTTCTAAAATCTGTAATAGCTTGCATCTATACAACATTCCTTATACAATGCTTCAAGAATTTGAAAATTCAATACAGATGTCATAGGATGGATAAGGATGAAAGTTAGAAATCAATTGTCAGCTTCGCTGATTAAACCAAGGCACAAACTTTGTCAGTATTGTTGGTAACCCACGTTTTCAGATCTACAGAGGACCTCATGTTAGTATTGGAGGCACCTTAAGAACGAGCGGTGTCATATCAAGCTTTCATTGTACTTGTTACTTTTCAGATAAAGTGATTTCAACCTCAGTAAAAACTAATACATGTAGTACCATGGCGATGCTATTTTTGCATTTTTGTGTAGTAATACAAAGGCAACATCTGTTTTCGATAGTGTAATGTGATTCCATACCCACAAATTCACCCTATTTTATATTTTTATAATTTTCCCCTTACTCTCACAATATTTAGAAAAACCTTATTTTTGTGGTTTGACTGGAAGAAATTAGAGTAATGTGTAATTGAAGCAAACCAAATTAAGAACAAAAGCTGTTCTAAAACCCAGCTGCCAACCAGCTACTCAGTCACCTACCTTAATTTTTGTTCCCTTGGAATTGGATGGCAGCCAAAAACAAATTCTCTTCAAAACTGGATTAAGATGCGTGACAAAATGCTGTTAAACAAGTCTTCTCATATTAGTGAATTGCTTGAAAAGAAAGAGGCAGGTGAAAAACCCCTAGGGGTTTATAAAAACTTGGCAGAGATGTTTATCATTTGGGTCATGCAGGAAATTATCCTGATAAATAAGCTCACTGAAAAAGTCCTGATTGTAAAGCATAGCATATTTTACCACCATTTAAAAGTAAACATGTTTTTGTTTTTATTTTTAACCTAAGTCCAGGCACCCAGTGCCTTCAAGAAGCTATTTTTGGCAATGGTACAGTGTTCTGACACATTTTCCATAAGTAAAATTGACACATTTGCTGAAATTAACATTTTTATCTCCACGGACCCACACGTCACTGAAAAATATAAAATATCATTGTGTTTTTCTGCTAACCAGGATTTGGAAGCAGCTGTTCAAGCCAAACCTACTCTAGTCCTCTGAGAGAGGAACTATGTTATCATTAATTCCTATCTCCTTTGAATATTGTAAGGCCTTAGACAGGGTGGATAAACTCAGATCAAACTAAACTGAATGGATGTGTCTGTAGTAGCCTAAATCACATCTGTTGGAATCTGCATACAGATAATACCTTGGCATCCAGCAAGTTTGTTTGGTGCCCAGATCTAAAGAAGAGCAACACAGCTGTGATGTTTCCTTATATCCAGTAAAGAAACAGGTCCAAGCCACTGGAATCTTTCTTCTTGGTCCCTTCACCCATATCCATCTATAAACTGACACTAGGGCTCTCTTTTAGGTTCCCGGACCCAACTTCCATCACGTGGAGATGGGAGGCTTCCCCACGTATCCAGTCAATGCACCTGACATCATCTCAGTGTCTTACAATTCAACTAAATTCTGACACTATCTACCCAGAGACAGTATCAGATACCATAGGTTAAGGGTTAGTCCTTCAAGACTGCTCCCTACCCCCCCACCCCACTTCAGACACCAGTCACAAGCTCCACAGTTACCCATGCTTCTGACCAACAGCTACAGATTGTAGAAGTTCCAGCCTCCTCCTAGGCCAGATTAACTTGCTAGAGCAGTTCATAGAACTCAGGGAAACACTTACCTTTACCAGTTTGTAAAAGGATAGGATAAAGTATATGAATCAATAGCCAGATGAAAATGTACATGGGGCAAGGCATGGGGAAAAGGCATGGCACTTCCATGCCCTCTACACGTGCACCACTCCCTCCACATCGCCACGTGTTCACCAACATGGAAGCTCTCCAACCCCAGTCCTTTTGGGTTTTTATGGAGGCTTCTTTGAATAGGCATGACTGATGAAGTCATTAGCCATTGGCTGATTCAGCTTCCAGCTCTGCCTTCCCCTATTGTGGGGGGTGTGGGGGGGCATGGCTAAAAGCCCCAACCCTCTAATTACATGGTTGGTCCTCCTGGCAACTAGGCTCACACTCAGGTGTGGCCCAAAAATCACCTTTATTAAGACACCCATTTCACCTTTACATCTCTGAAGCATTTTCAGAACAGTGGATGAAGACCAAGTGTGTCTGAGAAATATATTTTGGTCAAATGACCACATATATATTTATTATAAGTCATTATATCACAGGCTCTATCATTAGCGATTACAATCACATACTAATGCTTCACTAGTCAATACACGTCAAGACTCAGGAATAAAACATCTGTCATGCACCTTGCTATGTGTTAGGAGATATAAGACAGACATGATTAGTTCAAGAAAACAGAAGACAGGTACACAAATAATTGTAACACAGATAAGAACATCATGGGAGAAATAAGCATAATGTAATAGGAGTTCAAAGGGGGGGGGGGGGGAATCACATGGTAAAAAGTTAATGAAAGAGGTGAAATGACCCAAAAGACAGAAAAGATCAGAATGATATAGGGTGGACAGAGAAAAGTAAAAGGAGGTAAGAAAGAAAGCTATGTTAGAGAAAAAAGAGCTGTCAGCCTCACCCAAATCCAGGAGATATGCAGAGAGTAGAGGGAAACACACCTGGGAAGGTAGGCCAGGATCAGAGCATAAAGGACCTACGGACACTGAGTTTCAATTTTACCCTGCAGGCTGTAGGGAGCCCAGGGTCTCTAAACTGGGAATGTTTTAATGTATGATTACATCCGTTTTAAAAGCAAATTAACATCCAGGAATAGAATGTAGATTAGCAAGAGTGACAGAAGAGGACTGAAGGCAGGAGACCAGCTGGAAGGTGGGTAAGAAAGGATGAGAACAGTTACAGAAAAGTTACAGAGAAGCTAGAAAAGGAGAGATACTTCAATACTTTGAAGAGAATATTGACAGAACCTAGTAACTTAGAAGATGTAAGGATGAGGGCAACAAAGGGCATCAAAGATGACTTTGCATAGCATGAGTGACAGGAAGACACTGCTCCACAATTATGATGATGTTTAGTAGGGAAATTTTATGAACTGAGTTTAAACGAAAGAATACAAACTTAAATTTTTTTTTTTCAGATACCTCTTTTGAAAAATTTTGCATTAACTGCGGAGTTCCAAAATTAGCTCTGAGCTGTCTAGCTCTGTGCTCAAGTACTTTGTTTTGGGGAGTCAGAATATCCCCTTTCTCTAAGACCTGCCACTTTTACTGTCAAAATTCCATTAAAAAAAAATAGGTGGCAATTTTAAATGTTTTTCTCAATAACCTATTCCCCCCGCTGCCTTCAGTAGATATTTTAATTTTTTTATTATAACTAAATTCTGGCTGCAATACATTTTAATAAGATGGGTGAACAAAGAACCAAAAAGTTTGGGGTTCTAACTTTATACAAAGTCTCTGATTTTGAAAACATATTTTTTAGTTGTTGTGCCATCTGTTTAGAGACTAATTAATGGTCTACAAATAGATGATCTTTTGAAGACAAATGATATGAAAATAATAGGAAATATTAATGTAACTTTCATAAACCTACACTACAGAAAACAATGGTGTGCTTCAGGCATTGCTTTAAAAGAAAAGGCTGAGAAGATGCCACAATGAGATGTGTGCATTACAACATGCACAGATAAGAAGGTAGCTACTTCAAAGAACTGTAAGGCAGTTACTGATTAGGAATTTTCATAGGTCTCTGTTCAAACTGTTATTGCTGGTGATTAATTTTTAAACTTTATCTAGTAACTTGTACATTTACACCTATATACCTTCTCTTCCCATCTTTTAAGTCTACACTAATTTCTAAGATGCAATTATAAACATACAAATCTCTATTCTACCTTGTCTACTGTTCTATCTCCAGCTTCCCTTTCACAACTAAACTTCTTGGAACAAGCTACCCACACATGCAGTCTGCGTCCACACCTTCCACTCACTCCTCAGCCCCCTTCCACCTTCACAAGCCCAATTAAGTCAATTCTTACCAAGATCACCAGGATCTAGGCGACTCTTAATCTAATGACGATTTTGTCATGTTAGCCCTCTTGCTCTGGGGACTGAGTTAATTCTATACTCAGTAGAGTGTCTGAAATGTTCAAGACCTCTTCCAAATGTATCTTTTATTGCTGTAGCCACACCTTATATAGGTAAATAGAACAAATGGATCTTTTCATTATTTAAAATAATTGAAAAGCCATCACACTTTTACTCGTATTTAAAGAATGAAACCAAGAAAAGTAAAAGAATAAGGTAAAGTGTGCTCTTCCACTTTAAGTCTTCAGAAGAATCTCATCAATATATGTTTGGGCAGAAGAGAAGGTTAAGTGCCCAAAGTATTTAAAGTCTGGTTCTCAAAATTCATAGAACTTTTAAAACTCATGTTCTAGTTGGACCACAGAACTCAGCAACTGGTATTTTTTCAAAAGTGAAAAGACCTTCTAAAACAGGTAGGGCTGGGCACAGTTCAAGGAGTATCATATTACAGTAATAACCCATTTACCCTAGTGTTTAATTTTTGGCAATTACAGCCAGAAAAAAAGACAATAAGCTAGAAATGAAAAGCCTCTTGGCATCAGGGAGAACAGTCATAAAGCCCACACACCCAGAAGCTGGTAAATTCACATTATTTTACTTTTGAAAAAGACCAGCATGTCAGACTTGGGAAAATTCCCTTTAATGGGCCCTTGAGGGCAAGACTTTCAGACAATACAAATAGTCAATGCTTATAAAAACAAACTGGAGTCAATAAGTAAAGATTAATTCTGGGGTCCTTGGTTTGTGAACACTGTGCAGGAGACTGGCACAGGAAGATTTGAAGAGGTAAGTGGGGACCAGTATATGCAAAGAAAGTGGTAGAGAACTCACTGAAGGGCTTTTTTAAGTAGGGCAGCAATGCTTGCTCTTATAGGAAATGGATTGGAAAGGGATAGAATGAAAGTGGGGAAAACAGGAAGTTGACACTGAGTATAGGCAAATGATGATGGAGCTTGACTAGGATACCACAGTAGGGATTGGAGAAGGAAAGAGATTTAAGATACATCATGGAGTCAAAAATGTTTACTTAAGGGACTGGTTTTATATATTTGAGAGAATTAACAAAATCAACACTGAGAAATGACATAGTATAAGAATGCTTAGAGTGGGGAATAGTGTAATTAACAATAGTTGGAGGACACATAAAGAACTCAATTTTGGACATAATGTTTAATGTGGGAAACATCTTATGTAAACAATAGACATTCTGAACTCTGTTCTAGTTCTTGTATCTTATGTTTTGATTTTGGTCACAGCAATTGCATATATTTTTTCTAAGAATCATCTTTTATTTATTTATTTTTATACACATTGTTCAGCAAATTCCTAGGCATATAATTAGTGCTTAATAAATGTTTAATAATGTTCTCAAAAATAAATATCTTTCTCCCTCAACTTTATATTCATCAGTGTGTTCTCATCCAAACCATAAAATTCTGGATAACTCTAGTCTAGGTCTACAGACAATGCTTGAAGCTTAGAATAACAGAGTATACTATTCTGGGCCCAATTCACTTTGCAATCTGGCCAATTTGGCCCCTAGGGCTATTTGTAAAATCCCTAGATTAGATTCTATACTTTGTGATTTACCATGAAAAATTCAAGACATTCCCAATAGGTTAGTGGAGAATAATCTGCTTCTCAAAGTTAACACAGGATCAGAGCACACTTGTTGATAGTTTCAAGCTAGAGTAGGATTCTCATAACTGTGGTCTTGACCCAGACCTTCTCACCACATTCCCCTACCCCCAATAAACTAATTTAGGGATTACTAAAATGGCTTAATTACCAACAACCCATAATCTGCTTCAAGTTCAAATTCTGAAATCCAACATTTTGGAACAGACTTTGTTAAAAAAAAAAATCACTTGACATTTCTGGTTTCTGTGGGATCTCTCTTGCTTAGTAACAATTTTGTGGTAGGTGACTAAAGAGACTGTACTTTGGTTTTCAGGAAAACTGAATAAAAAAATCTGTTAAATAGCAAAGTCTTGCTAATTATAATCAGCCCAGCCTTCCCTACCAGAAAAGCCTCCTCAGTATGGCTAGAGAGGGTGAGTGCATTGCTTACTCCTTCCATCTCCCCACAAAGCAGTAGTTTCTGCTCTGCATGTACACATAAATTTAAAAAGCTTTGGGGCGCCTGGGTGGCGCAGTCGGTTAAGCGTCCGACTTCAGCCAGGTCACGATCTCGCGCTCCGTGAGTTCGAGCCCCGCGTCGGGCTCTGGGCTGATGGCTCAGAGCCTGGAGCCTGTTTCCGATTCTGTGTCTCCCTCTGTCTCTGACCCTCCCCCGTTCATGCTCTGTCTCTCTCTGTCCCAAAAATAAATAAACGTTGAAAAAAAATTAAAAAAAAAATAAAAAAATAAAATAAAATAAAAAGCTTTAAAGGCAGGGAAACTCTTATGGCCATAGCTCCCAATTAGCTTGGCATGGTGCCATACAATAAAGTGCTTGCTTATTTTTCAATTGGGTATCTCTTTTACATAGAAAGTAAAAAGAAAATACAGTTGACCCTTAAACAACAGTTTGAACTGCATGGGTCCACTTACATGCAAATTTTTTTGGACAAATCCATTATAGTATTATAAATGTACTTTCTCTTAGGATTTTCTTAAAAACATTTTCTTTTCTCTGCTTTATTGTAAAAATACAGTGTATTATGCACATAACATACAAAATATGTGTTAATCAATTGTTTATATTATTGGTAGGCTTCAGGTCAACAGTAGACTACCAGTAGTTAAGTTTGGGGGCAATCAGAAGTTATACATGAATTTTCAACTGTGTGGTAAGTCAATACGCCTAACCATTGCGTTATTCAAGGGTCAACTGTATACTGTCTTTTAAGTAATTGCTTATGTAAGAGATACTTTCAGATACTAGGGAGTATAACTAAACAAGAATATTTCTTCTTCCTATGTTTGTTAGTTCTATTACTGGTAAGACATTTTCTTAGAACAAGTCATACTGCAAAGCTGCTTATAATCCCTTTTTGCTTTTAAAAAGTGAACTCAAATGATATTAAAAAAGATCAGCCTGCAAAACACTCTTCTATTTCTAGTCAAACACTCTATTAACAATCCAAAAAGAATGGAACAAAAATTTATAGAAGTTCTCTTCCATTCCAATGATCCTATTGGTAATAGAACTGAAATGCTGAACACTCACTTGGCATACTTACTGGAAAACACTTCAGGTTGGGCAGTTGAGATAAAATCATGACTAAACACTTGCCAAATCCACCCTCACTTACCTACTTTCAGCATTACCTCCCCCAAATAATTCCTCAAATAAAAAACTAGATGAGTCAACCCCCCCCAACCAAAACCCCCAAAAACCCTCTGCTGGGGTAGCTAACCAAGGCTTGGGGGTGTGAGCCACAGACCAGAGACAATTGCTATCTGTTCTTTTATTTTCCTAATGTGTAGCAGATGTGTTCTTGTCAACCAGTTATACAAGAGCTGATGGGGAGAAATGGCATTTTAGAAAATTGCTTAGAGCAGCAAGTCTTTGAGCAACAGTCCCATCAATACTAAACCAGAGCACAAAACAGCTCCTGCCCTGTGGCCACATCTGGTAGGCAGCCTTGGTTGGGACCAGCATTGACCAACAGTGCACCCACAGTAGTCATGGCCCAGCCACAACGGGAGGGCACACGCAGCTCACAAAGGGAATATTCTAGGAGCTCTTGATTCTAGTTACCAGGTGATTGTGCTTCTGGGCCCCACAGGACTCCTTCTACATAAGGCAACTCCTTGAAAACCAGGAGCTATCAATGATTTACCTAATACATATAAACAAATGCAGAAAGGTGGGCAAAATAGGAACACAGAGGAATATGTTCCTAAATAAAAGAATAAGACAAAACTTCAGAAAAAGAACTACAGTGGAGATAAGCAATCTATCTGATAAAGAGTTAAAAGTAAAGTTCACAAAGATGCTCACCGAACTGGGGAGAAGAATAGATGAGCACAGTGAGAACTTCAAAGAAGAGATAGAAAATATAAAAAAGAACCAATCAGGTGCACCTGGGTGGCTCAGCTAAGCATATGACTCTTCTGACTCTTGATTTTGGCTCAGGTCATGATCTCACAGTTCAGGAAATCGAGCCCCACTGTCAGCACAGAGCCTGCCTAGGATTCTCTCTCTCTGTCTCTCTCTGCCCCTCCTCCACTCATACTCTCTCTCAAAATAAATAAACTTAAAAAAAAAAAAAAAAGGAACCAATCAGAGCTGAATAATATAAACACTGAAATGAAAAATATACCAGAGGGAATCAACAGCAGCTTAGAGGTGCAGAAGAAAAGATCAGTGATCTGGAAGGCAGGATACTGGAAATCACCCAAACTGAACAATAAAAAAAAAAAAATTTTTTTTAACATGAGTATAGACCTCTGGGCTAACATCAATCATACTAACATTCCCATTATAGGAGTCCCAGAAGAAGAGAAAGGGGCAGAAAACTTATTTGAAGAATTAATAGCTAAAAACTCCCATAACCTGGGGGAAGGAAAGACATCCTGGTCCAGGATACACAGACAGCCCCAAACAAGATAAACCTAAAGAGGTCCACACAAAGACACAAACTCATTACAATGTCAAAAATTAAAGAAAGAATATTAAAAACAGCAAGAGAAAAGTGACTAGTTATGTATGAGGGAAACCTGTAAGACCATCATCTGATTTTTCATCAGGAACTTTGCAGGCCAGGAGGAGATGGCATGATATGCACTGCAACCAAGAATACAATACTTGGCAAGGTTATCATTGAGAATTGAAGAAAAGACGGAGTTGCCCCAACAAACAAAAGTTAAAGAAGTTCATCACCTCCAAATTGCTCTCACAAAAAATGTTGAAGGGACTTAAACAGAAAAGGTCATAACTAGAAGGAAATTATGAAAGAAAAAAAAAATCTCACTCGTTAAAGGAAACAAAAGGTAGTGGAGCAACTTATAAAGCTAGTATAAATATTAAAAGACAAAAGTAGTTAAGATCGACTATATCCACAATAATTAGGTAAGGAACACACAAGATAAAACGTGTAAAATACGACATCAAATACATACGACCTGAGTGGGGAGGAGTAAAAATGTAGTGTTTTAGAATCTGTTCAAACTTGAGTGACCACCAACCTAAAATAGACTGCGACACACACAGGGTGTTCTAGATGAACCTCATGGTAACCACAAACCAAAAACCTGTAATATATACACACAAAATAAAGAGAAAGGAATCCAAAAATAATACTGAATGTTATCAAGCCATAAGGGAAGACAGCAAGAAGAGAGGAAGAGGGAAGAACTACAAAAGCTACCAAAGCACAGTTTAAAAAACGGCAATAAAAGTATATACCTATCGATAATTACTTTAAATTTTTAATGTTTATTTATTTTTGAGAGAGAGAGACAGTGCACGAGTGGGGGAGGAGCAGAGAGAGAGGGAGACACAGAATCCGAAACAGGCTCCAGGCTCTGAGCTGTCAGCACAGAGCCTGATGTGGGGCTTGAACTCACAAACCGCGAGATCATTACCTGAGCCGAAGCCAGACGCTCAACAGACTGAGCCACCCAGGTACCCGATAATTACTTTAAACATAAGTGGACATGAGATGCCAGCTCAAGTCTATTCTCCATTTCCTCCACTGGCAAAACACATCCAATCTGATGTATTTCTCTGGTGTTTAACTTGATGTTCAACAACTCTGTGCAACACGTCAGCAACTTGGAACAAAATCAACAAGTGATTTTGTCAGTGATGTGGTGCACTACGCCTAGAAAATGGTCTCTCTACTCGCTGGCCCATTTCCCAACACTCAGTGGATGTTAGCATTTTTGGTAGAAAGTAAGACAACCTAATTCCAGCCAGCTCATGAAAAATGGTAGCTATAAAATCAATTAAAAAAAATAAAAAACAGCTCTCTTTGAGGAAGATGCGCAGCCACAGCAGAGCTTTGGAGGCCCCGCTCCTGCCCGACTCACCGCTGTTTGCTTTCGCCAAGAACAAGAACAAGTCGGTCAGGAAGCCACGCCACAGCCATGGCTTTTAAAGACACCAGAAAGACACCCATGGAACCGGAGGTAGCGATTCACCAAATTAGAATTACTCTAACCAGCCACAAAGTAAAATCTTTAGAGAAGGTATGTGCTGACTTGATCAGAGGCGCCAAGAAAAAGAATCTCAAAGTGAAAGGACCAGTTCAGATGCCCACCAAGACTCTGAGAATCACTACAAGAAAAACTCCTTGTGGTGAACGTTCTAAGACTTGATCGTTGACTTCTAATATCATTTTCAGACGAAGATCCACACACGACTCATTGATTTGCACAGTCCTTCTGAGATTATTAAACAGATTACTTCCATCAGTACTGAGCCAGGAGTTGAGGTGGAAGTCACCACTGCAGATGCTTAAATCAGCCTTTTAATAAATTATCAGTTAAATAAATAAACATAAAAAATAAAAAACATAGGGTGACTGAATGAATAAAAAAACCAGGGGCACCTGGATGGCTCAGTGGGTTAAGCACCAAACTTTGGCTCAGGTCATGATCTTACAGTTTGTGGGTTTGAGCCCTGCTCCAGGTTCAGAGCCTGGAGCCTGCTTCGGTTTCTGTGTCTCCCTCTCTCTCTGCCCCTCCCCATGCTCTGTCTCTCTCAAAAATAAATCAACATTAAAAAAAAAAAAGAAAAAAAAACAAAAACAGACCTATCTGTATGTTGTCTACAAGAGATTCACTTCAGACCTAAAGAAACATACAGACTTAAAATGAAGGGACAGAAAAAGATGTACATTACATACAAATGGAAATAAAAATAAAGCTGGGATAGCAATACTCTTATCAGACAAAATAGACTTTAAAACAAAGACCATCACAAGAGACAAAGAAGGACATTACATAATGATCAACCCAATGAGACAATATAACAATTATAAGTATTGGTGCACCCAACACAGGAGCACCTAAATATATAAAGCAAATATTAACAGACATACAGGAAGAAACTGACAGTAAACAATAATGGGGGACTTTAACACCCCACCTACATTAGTGGATAGATTATACAGACAGAAAATCAATAAAGAAACAGTAGTCTTGAATGACACATTAGACCAGATGAACTTAACAGATAATATACAGAACATTCCATCCCAGAATATACATTCAAGTACAGATGGAACATTCTCCAGAATAGGTCACATGAGGCCACAAAACAAATATCAATAAATTTAAGAAGATGTAAATCATATCAAGCATCTTTTCTAACCACAACAGTATGAAACTAGAAATCAACTGCAGGAACAAAAAATGGAAAAATAAAACTCATGGAGACTAAACATGTTATTTAAAAAAATATATATATATATATATATTTTAATGTTTATTTATGAGAGAGAGAGAGACAGAGTATGAGTGGGGGAGGGGCAGATAGGGAGACACCGAATCCGAAGCAGGCTCCAGGCTCAAAGCTGCCAGCGCAGAGCCTGATGCGGGGCTCAAACTCACAGACTGCAAGATCATGACCTGAGATGAAGATGGACGTTTAACTGACTGAGCCACACAGGCACCCCACAACATGCTATTAAACAACCAATGGGTCAATGAAGAAATCAAAGAGGAAATAAAAAAATAACTTGAGACAAATAAGAAGAGAAACACAGCATTCCAAAATCTGTGGGATGTAGCAAAAGCAGTTCTAAGAGGGAAGTTCATAGCTATACAGACCTACCTCAGGAAATAAGAAAAATAAACACTGTAAGCTAATACCTAAAGGAACCAGAAAAATAACAAAGCCCAAAGTTAGTAGAAGGAAGTAAATAATAAAGAACAGGGAAGAAATAAATGAGAGACTTAAAAGGCAATAGAAAAGATCAGTGAAAATAAAGAGCTGGTTCTCTGAAACAACAAATAAAATCGATAAACCTTTAGCCACACTCATCAAGAAAAAGAGCTCAAAGTCAAAAATGAAAGTCAAAAATGAAAGTCAAAAATGAATCAACACCACAGAAATACAAAAGATTATAAGAGACTTCTACAGGAGTGGCTGGGTGGCTTGTTGGGTTAAGCATCTGACTTCAGCTCAGGTCACAATCTCATGGTTTGTGGGTTCAAGCCCTGCATCAGGCTCTGTGCCGACTGCTCAGAGCCTGGAGCCTGCTTCAGATTCTGTGTCTCCTTCTGTCTCTGCCCCTCCCCCTCTCATGCTCTCCCAAAAATAAACATAAAAAAAATTTTTTTGATACAATTACATTATCAATAAATTGAACAACCTAGAAGAAACAGATAAATTTCTAGAAACATACAATTTTCCAAGAATGAATCATGAAGGAATAGAAAATATGAACTGATTATTAGCAATGAAATTTAGTCAGTAATAAAAAAAGAACTCCTAAGATGGCTTCACAGGTGAATTCTAACAAACATTTAAAGAATTAATAATATCTATCCTTCTCCCACTATTCTAAAAAACTGAAGAGGAAGGAACACTTTCTTTTTTTTTTTTTTTTTAATTTAAAAAAAAATTTTTTTTTTCAACGTTTATTTATTTTTGGGACAGAGAGAGACAGAGCATGAACGGGGGAGGGGCAGAGAGAGAGGGAGACACAGAATCGGAAACAGGCTCCAGGCTCTGAGCCATCAGCCCAGAGCCCGACGCGGGGCTCGAACTCACGGACCGCGAGATCGTGACCTGGCTAAAGTCGGACGCTTAACCGACTGCGCCACCCAGGCGCCCCGAGGAAGGAACACTTTCAAACTTGTCCTATGACATGAGCATTGCCCTGATACCAAAACTAGATAGATACTACTAAAATGAAAAAGGCAACCCAATGAAATTCAACAATACATTAGAAGGTTCATACACCATGACCAAATGGGATTTATTTCTGGGATGCAAGGATGGTTTAATATCTGCAAATCAATGTGATACAACACATTAACAAAATGAAGAATGTATATATCATGTGATCATCTCAACAGATACAGAAAAAGCATTTGACAAAATTCAACATCCACTTATGATAAAAACTCAAAAAAATACATAGAGAAGGAACAAACCTCAATAAATCCCATATATGACAAACCCACAGTTAACATCACACTCAACAGAAAAAGCTGAAAACCTTTCCTCTAAAATAAAGAGCAAGACAAGGATGCCTACTCCTACCACTTTTATTCAACACAGTACTAGCAGCCCTAGCCACAGCAATCAGACAAAAAAAAAAAAAAAAAAAAGATAAAAAGTATCCAAGTTGGTAAGTAAGAAGTAAAACTCACAACTGTAGAGGACATGACACTACACACAGAAAACCCTAAAGACTCCACACAACAAAAATATCAGAATAAATGAATTCAGTAGTTTCAAAATACAAAATATACACAGAAATGCTGTGTTTTAATACACTATTAACAAACCAACAGTAAGAGAAACTAAGAAAACAATTCCATTTACAATTCCATCAAGAAGAATACACAGAAATAAATTTAACCAAGGAGGTGAAAGACCTGTACTCTGAAAACTGTAAGATGCTGATAAAAGAAACTGAAGGCTCTATTATTTGTAACAGAAGATATACCAATGAATAGAAAGATATACCACGCTCATGGACTGGAATAATCAGTATCATTAAAATGTCCATATTACCCAAAGCAATCTACAATTCAATGCAATCCCTATCAAAATATCAGTAGCAATTTTCACAGAACTAGAACAAAGAATCCTAAAATTTGTATGAAACCACAAAAGACCCCAAATAGCCAAAGTAATCTTGAGAAAGAAGACAAAGCTAGAGGCATCACACTTCAGATTTCTAACTATACTACTATAGTAATCAAAGCTATAGTAATCAAAACAGTATGGAACTGGCACACACACAAAAATAGTGGCACATACACAAAAAAGAAAAATCCAAAAGACTAACAGAACAGAGAGCCCAGAAAGAAATCCACACTTACACAATTAATCTATGTCAAAGGAGGCAAAAATATACAATGGGGACTATACAATGAAACTGACCACGACTCACACCATGTAAAAAATAAACTCAAAATGGATTCAAGACCTAAATATTAAGACCTGAAACTATAAAACTCTTGAAAGAAAATATAGGCAGTAAACTCTTAGATACTGGTCTTAGCTGTATGTATGTGTATAGATACAGATACAAATACAGATACAGATATAGTCTCCTCTGGCAAGGGCAACAAAAGCAAAGATAAACAACTGGGACTACATCAAACTAAAAGGCTTTTTACACAGTAAAGAAACCATCCACAAAATGAAAAGGCCATCTACTGAATAAAAGAAGTATTTGCAAACTGTGTATCTGATAAGGGGTTAATATCCAGAATATATAAAGAACTCTCACAAGAAAAGATTCTCAACATCACTAGTCATCAGAAAAATATAAATCAAAACCACAATGAGTGTTGGTAATGTGGACAAATGGAACACTCATGCACTGTTGGTGGGAATGTATATTGGTACAGTGACTAAAAAACACAATGGAGATTCCTCAAAATTTTTAAAAATTTTAAACACCATATGACCCAGTAAATCCATTTCTGGGTACTTATCTGAAGAAAAGGAAAACACTAATTCAAAAGTATATACGTATTCCTATGTTTACTGCAGCATTATTTACAATAGCCAACATATGGAAGCAACATGTGTGTCCATCAACAGATGAATAAAGATGTGGTATATATACACAAGAGAGTAGTATTCAGCAATAAGAAGCAAATCTTGCCATTCGTGACAAGGATGGGCCTAGAGAGTACTATGCTAGTAAATGAAATAAGTCAGACAAAGACAAATATGGTATGATTTCACATGTAGAATCTAAAAATCAAAACAAATGAATAAACAAAACAGAAACTGACCCATAAATAAGGAGAACTAGTAGCTGCCAGCAAGAAGGGGAGCAAGGGGATGGGAAAAACAGATGAAGGGGATTAAGAGGTACAAACTTCCAGTTATAAATTACCAAATATTAAAGTCTTACGTTTAATAAATTACATACAACCTATAACTACTGTGCAGTTAGTTATTGCTACCTTGCCTTCCCTCTTTCAATGGTGAAGCATTCTCTTCCTCTTTTAGGAGGAAGTTCAACCATCATGTTCCCCTACTTCTATTTGGTATATTACTTGAGGGAAAGGAAGTTATAGTGAAATATATTTGAAAATGGTAAACTGTTTTAAACAGATTGTTTATGAAGGATGTCTCCGACTCTTTAATATGATGATCAACATTATTTTAAATCTCCAGGAGAGTAGGGGAATAAAGTACATACTATGTGCAAAGCTTATTTGCTCACGGAATGCTTTCCATATCTCACATATTGAAAGATGCGGGTTTCACGGAACACACTGGAAAATACTGGTTTAGGTACATGTTATGTTTTTATAGGCTAGTTTAGTTCTTACTTCATAATATTGGTTCTATGAAAAAATTATGTTCTGAGTTTTGGAACAACTTGCTTAGGAATAAACTTGCCAAACACAACCAAATCACATGTATTTAGATATCTACAGCCACTGATTATTTGTGCTTGAGATTTTTTTTCTAAGTGGCATATTAACCTCAAACAAAATAAAATTATTCCCAAGTTTTAAGATTAAAACAAGAAATTAAATCTCAAACTAAACACTCTAGAAAAATATTACTTCTATAGCACACAATGTGTATCAGTAATCCAAATAGAGTTTATTTGTAAAATGCAATTTCTAAGATAATTTTCTACATCTGAAAAAGCATGGATAAAGAGGATAATATTTAGTTGGTCTGGATTTGATCCTGTCATTATCATTTATGAGAAACTGAGATTGAATAACTTGGCCAACAGCTTTTTCCTCACTACAAAGTATTAATAAGAACACTTGCTTTGTGTGGTTGTTTTTAAGGATTGGATATTGAAGACCTAGCACAATGCTGGGCAAGAACAAACAATATGTTCTCAAGAAATGGTAGCTCTTGTTACCATTTCCATCACAAAACAACTGATTTGCTACAATATAGTCCAAGATCCCCTCCTGGTATCCAGAACACTTGACCAACAGAATAGTCCTAAAATAGCCGGGTAGCAAGAAAATAAAATCCACAGGCAGAAAATGGTCATACTACTATAGTTTATTACAATGTTTACTATACTAACTTAAAAGAGGAAAAATGTAAATGAAATGAATGTCTAAGGGAAAATCGCACTTTCCTTCCATATTCAATTTATTCTTATTTTAACAATCTTTCATACCATTATATGTCTCAGACTTTAAAGAGCATCACTGCTGAATGTTAGACTGAAAAGTGAATAAAAAAGATGATACCCAAAGAGTTAAGCAGAAATGATACGGACTACAAAGTTGAAAATAAAATCTACCTTGGCTAGAACTAAATACTGACAGATAACTTTCTCCATGGAAAATCTAACTTGAACTTATATAAAGATTCATTTTTTACATAGTCCAATATCAAGTCGATGAGGAATTCATAACATGATGAAAACAGTTTTACTCAGTTACATTCAACTACCTAAAATCCTAATGAGCATACCAATTTCCATGTCTTACTCCTCTGAGATAATTAGCTACTTCCTGAAAACAGAAATGAGAGTTTGCCTGTGATTTACATTTTGAGACAGTCTGTAGAAAAGAGTAAGGCAAATCGGTCGTTAAAAGTCTTACCTTTTCCTCACCATATAACAGTTATTTCCACAAATAAAGAGCATGTGGATACTTTCTAAGAACTCAAAATGAGAAAACCAAGAAGTCTTTGTACATGAACATATGTACACACATATGTATATAAGCTTAAATCCCCCAAAGCGGATATAAACTGGTAAGAATACCTCAACTTTCTAAATTCAGAAAGCAAAGATAAAAACTATCTTGTTTATAAATCAGTGGTATTATGAGCTAGTAAGTTTGTTAGAATACTACACAGCTTAGAGGCACTCTGATTGGGGGCGCCTGGATGGCTCAGTCAGTTAAGGATCCAAGTCTTAACTTTGGCTCAGGTCATGATCTCGCAGCCATGAGATCAAGTCTCGCGTCGGGCTCCACGCTGAGCATGGAGCCTGCTTAAGATTCTCTTTCTCTGTCTCTATCCTTCTGCCCCTTTCCCCTGCTTATGCTCTCTCTCTCTAAAATTAAAAAAAACAGCCTCTGATTGGATCCCATTTAAAAAAAAACGCCATTCAAAATAATAAGCACATACTTCTAACAGCAAAGAATTCTCCCACTTTTTATTTATTCTGACATACTGGTATTTCCATAAACTTGCAAGTGGAAGATACGCTGTTCAATAAAAGCCATTTCATATATACAATATACAGAAACTATTTTAAAAGTCTGTTCATATAATGAATTCTTTTGGTACTGACAAAAAATTAAGATACAAATAATTGACTAGAAATGAAACTACCACTAAACTAAGATACACAGGAACTGCACTTCAGCTCAGGAAAAAAATCCAGATCTTACTGTGTTAGAAGAATAAAGTACATTTGTCATAGTATACATTATCATACTCCCTTTAAAGCAGGGACTATTTAAAAATTCTAAATTAAAAACTGTTCAGGATTACTTCTGTCTGTACATTCAGCAATTATCATCATATCACTGGTTACACACAATTCTCTCATCATGCAAAAAACCTGTTAGTCGTTTTCTAAGGTCTAATCAAGTCAAACAATAAACTAATTATAGCAATTTAATTAGCAAGCTGTAAATCATAGAGGTGTAGAAATTCCACAGTTCAACTGTATTTCCTGTCTATAGTACAGTGCTATTCAATTTTCTCCATGTATTAGAGCTAATAGGCATTGATACTCAAAATAAAAATTTCATTGTAGCAGCAAATGATAGAATATGTGAGAGAAGGAGGAGTTCCTAATTTCATGCCAGTCTTTATGACCTTTTATTAAGGTAAAGGACTGTGTATGTATATGTGGAAAGGAGTAAGAAACAAAAGCAGGAGGTCAAAATAGGCATATAAAGGGAATGTTGAGACCATATTAGAATTACATTTATTTAAAAAACTGATCTGAAAGTCTGCCCATCAAGTGTACAAAAAACAGAGCAGATGTTAGTGCAAGTTTAACCTGATAATTTATTTGTGAAAAAAGCTAGTTTTGATCAGAAAAAATTCAATCCTGTCCTTGTAAACATAAAGAAACTCAAGGGTAATTTTAAAGATAGTAGGCCAGAAAATGCAACAATTACTCTTATAATCCTTTTCAATTAAACAGACAAATCAAGTTGAAGACACATGTTAAAATACTTCTTAGACTCAGTATTTTATCAGCCTATATAATTGGTTGGTTGCTCCAACTGGATTTGAGTTAAAAAAAAAAAAACAAAAAAAAAAAAACTTTTTATAAGAGCTATCACATCTAGAAGTGAATAAATTAGAATCCCCCCAAGAGATATTATTTAACTTCTAAAGCATAAAAAGCTATATAATATCTTATACAAATTAACCACTGTTCTTATAAAACCTCAGTTTTGGACTGATGACATTATGCTGTATTTGTGGTGAAGTACTAGGCACAAGAATATATGTATCAAGTAGGCATTTCAGTCTAATTAGTCTCTATTTAATTCTTGGCAATATATAATAATTGGTATGCATTTTGGTACTTAAGTCATGAATTGTTGAGAACAAGAAGCAGTGTATTATAGTAACAGGGTTTATATCTGACAATTACAGTGTTGAACAAGTCTTTTCTATGAACTCTGTGATTTGTTTTGCAGTTGGTCACTTGTAGTAGATCCTGCAAAGAAAAAAGAAAAAAAGTCAATATAATTTGTTGTGTACTGCCAACCTTAACTACGTGAGCTAAAGTTCCCTTCCACTGTTATGGATGATAAACAAATATAAAAACCTAAAAAACAAGTTATATTTGATGTAGTCTAATCAGTCTGACATAAAATCATGTGTATATTTCCTAAATATTCTAAAAAAATTTTTTAATGTTCATTTATTTTTGACAGAGAAAGAGACAGAGCATGAGTGGGGGAGGGTCAGAGAGAGAGGGAGACACAGAAGAGGAAGCAGGCTCCAGGCTCTGAGCTGTCAGCACAGAGCCTGATGCAGGGCTCAAACTTACAGACTATGCGATCATGACCTAAGCCAAAGTCAGACGCTCAACTGACTGAACCACCCAGGCTCCCCAGGACCTGGAGATTTTAAAAGCCAATTAAGATTTTTATTTCTTTTAAGTCTCAAAAAGAGTAGAGGACAAATAAGGAATTTACTTCCCTATGCCTTATTACAGTCTTTTCTATCCTTGTGGACTTTATAATGCTAAGTAAGATAAATTCCTGTGTAAGGAGTACTTCATCCCTACTGAAGAAAAATCAGGCACTGAGCTAACACAAATTTTAATCATCTATTGTATTTAAATGAAAAAAAAATGTGTTTACATTACTAAAGGTGTGAAATCTAAGTCTTAAAAGCAATGACAGACAAAAGGCCAGAGTTATTTGTCAAAAGCCATGACTTAAAAAAAAAATCCTGTTAATATTTGCACAGTGGTACTGGTGCAAATTTCCAGCAAATGAGGGGTATTCCTAGTGCTTTGCCATTGTCACTAAGAATTGATATTGAAAGTCTGAACAGAAATTGATGAAAAGTTATAACCAAAAAAATGTTCACTTTGAATTCATAAAAAAATACATCACTGAGATATATAGGTAAATGGGAAACAAAGACTGATTAGGGTATGTCCCTATTAAAAATGGGTAATAAATTTTAAAAGAGGAAGAGAGAGACATGTAACAGTAATTACTTAAAATGTAGTTTGTTCAGTTACATATAAACTAAAAAAAAAAAAAAAAAACTATGGTGAATAAAATGGAAATGAAACGCTATATGAAACAAAATGAAAGGCTAAAGCATAATATAGAATAACAAAAACATTACAATTAGGACATGAAATGAGACACAATCATCAGGTCCTACATCACAGACTCATATTTCATATATGCTCACCAAAACACTAATAATTATTTACTTTCCGGAGATTTAACTATGAGGCACAACAAATAAAGTAACTTACATCTCCAGTTTTCAAGTACAAAGCATCAGTTTTCAAGTACAAAGAGAAGGTAAATGGGCACAAAATCTGCATTAGCGGTATAGAAGATTCACCTACATTAAATACCAGAATAACAGTTCATTAAAAATAAATAAAATCTATTCACTATGATGGATCAAGAGCTGGTAGGTTGCAAGGGCTAACTGTCCGAGACTTAAAAACAAATAGAAAAATCAGCCAGATATTTTATCAATCCAACAGTCAAAAGAATCAACACTGGAAAGATCTGACATACTTTGTACTTGAAAGGATGTTAAATAAGTCTTCCATATTAAAAACAGGTTTCTTTAAAAGTTTAAACCTTAGATTGGTATGACAGATAAAATACAATCTGAAACATCAAAAAGAAAACACAGCTTAATGTAAAGATAAACATCACTGCTTAAACTAAGTAAACAAACAAAAAAAACCCAGCCATATACTTAATGCGTGGTCTTAAATCAACCCTGGGCACAAAAACTTTATTTTGAAATTAGCCATAGGGCTTGAAATTTTAGTTTTAGAAAGTTTGGCATAAGTGAATTTCAAAAAATTTTTCTGAGGTTCTTCAAACTTATGTGTAAAGCAAAACAAAGTATATTATTTAGGCACAAAGAATCATGAGAGTATCAGTGATGATTTCAGAAACCTCTAACCTTGATTTGATTGTTCCACGTTCATGCATTCTTCAGCTGCTGTCTCTGACATTTCTTCATCTTCCTCATCATCATGCAGGTCTTTTGAAATTAATTGTCTAGCTAATTTAATATTCAGTCCTTCATTGTAGTGAAGCTTTCTTTTCATTTCAAATTGTCGCTTTTTTTCTACAAGATACAAAAAGTAGGCTTAGGAAGTCTTTAGCTCAAGGACTAGGAAACTACAGCCTGCATCTGTCTGGTCAATAAACTATTATTGGAACACAATCATGCTAGTTTGTCTTTGTAATGCTTAAGGCTGCTTTTGAACTCAGTGGCAGAATGGCAGGGTTGAGTAGGTACAATAGCAACTATATAGCCCACAAAACTTAAACTATTTACTACCTGGCCCGATCTCTTTTAGATGGTTCAAGTACATCTTAAAGGTAGAATAGGAATAAAAGCCCTTAATAGTTACATTTGTGAAGAAAACTTAAAGATGCAAGAAAAATCTCAAGAGTAGAATGAGAAAAAAAGCAAGGTATATAATACCATACATATGTCAGGTACAAAGCCCGCATGCATTTGTATGCATACACACAGAAAATATAACTCAACAAATAACAGTGGTTATAATTCTGGGTCAAAGAACTATGGGGCAAATTTTAGTCTTCCATTTTTATAATTACAAATTCCTTTTAAAATTCCTATTATCCACTAAGAAACTGCCGTGACTTAAGACACTGCTAGCTAAACACATAACCTCATTCCCAGAGTAATTTTAAGAAAAGGCTATTATAAGGCACAGTGAAGTGACCCTAGACTATTCTTTCATTTATGGTCTTCAGCGCAGATATACAAAGTTAGCGGCAAATAAATATAACTGATATTTTGTAAATAGCATTTAAACATTAACTGTTTACGAAGAAATAGTTCTGAGATTTTAAAACTTCTTAGACCAGTAAATAAAAAAAAAGGGGGGGGGTGACATAAAATTGCCAACTGTTTATTCTGTCAAACAAGAGCATTAAAATTCATTTGCAATAGTTTTATTACAGTATTCATTAAACCATTTCAATGCCCAAAAAGCATAGAGAAAGCTCAGAAGAAGACTACTCAAAGTACTTTCTCAATCTCCTCTAATTCCCTCTAAGTTTTCACCATCATTTGCACTTACAGATGCCTTACACTTATTTATGTTTCAAAAGTAGGCATTTATAGTTCTTGTTAGTATTGATCAATCACTTTTCAGCTTCTATTTGGGTTGGAAGAAGGCAAGTTCTGAGACTAACAGCCATCTCAGTATTCCATAAACATTTGTTTCAAACTACCAAGATCTTGCCAGGCATCCTTCTTCTTCTCTATTTAAAAATTACTTTTGTGATTTGATTTATTGTTTGAGAATATGATATAGTAGAAGGAAGCAAAATTTAAAAAAGAGGCCAACAAAAAGACCAAATCCTCATGACTAAATTTTTAGTGATGCCTTTCAAGTATTCAGATGATGTAAAAACCAATGATAAAAAAACATACAAAAAATGGTTTTACAAACTTCCAGTGACAAAATAAGTCATGGAGATGTAAAATACAGCATAAGGAATACAGTCAGTAATACCATAATATCATTGTCTACAGTGACAGACTGTGACTATATTTATCATGATGAGCACTGAGTAGTGTATACAGTTGTTGAATCAGTATGCTGTGTGTCTGAAACTAATGTAACATCAATTATACCTCAATAATAAATTCTTAAAAATGGTTCTGATTGCCTCCAATACCAGATATATTTACTAAAAAGGTAATATTTATCATTACAAAGCAATATACATTTATGGCAGAAACTTAAAAAAAAAACAAAACAATTTCCTCACTCAAATTACCATTAACTTTAGAGCATTTTCTAAAAATGTTTTTTCTAAAAATAACTCATATATTTTTATATATGCTGTTTTTTCACTTACTCTATAGTTAGGATTACCATATGTCCCTGTTTGTCCAGGCAAGTTTAGTTTATGTGCACCATGTGATGAGATATAGTATGACTCTTTCTTTCATTCTAAAATGATCCCGAGTTTAGACAATAAGGTATATGAAGATATAGTAAAATTCTGCCACGTACATAGCAGATTTATATGTTTTAAATGGTTGTAAAGTACTGAGTTACCATTTAATCCTCTATTCTTGGGTGAAAGACTTCTGATTCCCCACCTTTGTATTTTCAGTTTTATAGTGTAATACACATACATTTTTTGTGTTTTGGTTCTATTATTTTCTCAATATGAACTAGTGTTTTTTGCAAATCATGCATCAGGACTCTTTAGTGAGTCACAACCAGCATTTTTTAGAAAATGAAAACAGAATAAACTGGATTGCACTACATATAGTAAAGGTGAGTACTGTTTTGTGAAATTTTTCTTTTTGTAATTTATGCATACATGTATACTGAGTAGGACTTTGTAAAAAATGTTTACAAAACATTGGAACAGACTCTGGAAAACTGAATTGCTAGATCAAAGGGTGTCATTTTCTTCTAAAGCTTGGGGCTCATATATTGCTATACTGCCCAACAGAAAAGCCAAACCATTTTTCATGCCCACCAACAGTGTATCAGTAACTTATTTCTCCACATTCACAGCCAAAGAAAAATTGTCATTCATTCTAGTCTTTGTTGATCTGAAAGGAAAGAAAGGTACTAAGATGCTGTTTTAATTTGTAGTTTCTTCTTCCAAGGAGTTGATGTTACCGTGTTTCTTGTGAACACTATTGATAGTCTAAGAAAATTATTTAAATTCTAAGAGATGTTGAATTTGGTTTTGCTTGTTACAGATATATCCTAATTTTACAATATTTAAAATGTATGACATAAATTTAAAATATGCAATCTATTCATTTCATAGAAAAATGCTAATACTACTGGTCTCAATCTTCTTTGAATATTTATGCCCATTTTATCCACAATCCTTGTATGGTAGAGAAACACATTGCAAAGAGTACAAGGACATTAAGATTTCAGCCCTGGCTCTAACAATAATCAACTCTCCATGTGAACTTCACAAGTGAGTCTCTTTTGTACACTTTTTTAAAACTATTCTATAAAATAATATAATAATAATAATATAATATAAATATTCTATAAAATTCTATAATATTCTATAAAATAATTTAAAACTATTCTATAAAATAATATAATGCAGAACATACCAATTATTTAAATTATTAAAAGTTATTATTCACTGAACACTTACAATATGAATCAGTGTTAAGTGCTTTAAATCCTTTATCTTATTTAATGCTCGCATTACCTCTAAATATTTTTATAGATCCCAATTTGAAATGAACACACTGAACTTCAGAGAAATTACAAATTAGACAAGAGATACCTGGAGTACAAATTTAGATTTGTCTGACTCCATAGCCCGTATCTTAATTGTTATACTATCAGTTACAAGATAATTTTTTCTAAGAATTTCTACCAATAAACAAAGATTTTCAAATATGTAATTTGTTTAAAAGCAATAAACACCTACATGAGTCAGTAACTCTACCATTAGGAACTGAACTTTTGAAATTGTAATCAAATTGCTCCCCCTGCTGGCTAATCCATGAAACTACAATTTGAGGAAAAATCCCTTAATGAAAACTGACAGTATAGATTAATAATAAATTCCTTTTCTCAACAGATCATGTTTTCAAGAGAATAATGAGGAATCTAGGTCTAGAAACAACTTCTATTTGAAACTGTTTTCAAGGGTCTTTTGGAGCATATTTTTGTAAAGTAATTAGGAAGTCACTGAGGGTAGAAGACCTATAATACAATTTGAGATTAGGCTATCTGTATATGGCTCCTTTGTATAACAATTAGGCTCAGACCCTCATAGTTTGTTGAATATGCTATATTCTGAAGATGACAGACAGGAATAACAAATTATATCTTAGGAGCTACACATGACAAAGATCTTGAGGATTAAGTAGCAAAATATTCAAAATCTTAGCCATACAATTTCAGAACTCTTTTACAGTACAGGTTAACATCTGTGGCTTCAAGTACACTACTACTCTCTTTTTCTTTTTGTGAGGGTACGTGTGTTTTACTTGCATCGTTTTCCCTATATAGGTAGGTTTGGATTTTCCTTTTAAAAATAGTTAAAAACAAACTATATAAACAATCTTAATTCTTCAAAAAACTATACATTGACATGGTCAAAAAGTTTAAAAAGTAACAAAGTGAAATATCTTGTCTTCTTACCTCCACAGATAACCAGTGTTATTTGTAAAAACAGAAACCGTGAGTAGGTAGCACTGCCTTAACTGTGTATCTACTATGTGGGCTACAAGAGCCTCTTCCAACCCTGTTGAGAGAGCTCTTTATCTCCTTGTCTATGATATTACTGTTCTTTTTGTTCAATGGGACCTAATAAAGATCTTCACTCTACATCTAATCATCTTGGTTCATTTGGTAAGTTTCACTGCTGTCTTAAAAAAAGAAAAAGCACAAGCAATTGGGAAATTAGCTCTCACTGCTATACATTTTAAGATCACCCAAATATTCAAAGACTCTAAAGCATTAATTTACTAAATACTTACTGAGCATCTACTCTATACCAAATAGTAAAAAAAAGGTACAAAGAAAGTAACACTTACAAAAAGATGGTAATATTTTCCCAAATTCTTGCAATTGGGGGGGGGGGGGGAGGAGAGTTGTTATCCAATAAACCCACACAAGCAGAATCTGAATTATAAAAATGTTGCTCCCTAATCCCTCCACCATCCACTTCCTCAAAAGGAAAACCACTTGACAACCTTCAAATAATGATTATTAAATAAATTTATTATTAAATAATGAATTCATTTTAGCAAAAATTATTAGCACACTGCTAAAAGCAGTAAAGGAAATCAACTACCTTGTTCTTCAGGTGAGAGGTCACTATCCTCATCTTCACTGCTTTCTTGTTCATGAACCCGATACTTTGGCTCTGAGCCTTCAGCAGCAGCTAATCTACACAACAATCATTTACAAAGACATCAACACTGTGATATTCTTTTACTGAGTGTCTCATTCAACTTCTCAATCTCATAAAAACATTTAAAGATCATTAATATGCTAGCTATAACCTGATGAGGAAAATAAAATAAAGTGGGAATGAGTACAGAAACCAGTAAGCAACAAGAACAGTGGAGGGTGACAGAAATCAATGAACAGCAAAGGAATAGAGCTTTTTGTTTATGAACCCACTTATTTTTGCCTTTCTTACTTCAATCCTTTTTAAAGTTTATTTATTTTTAAGAAATCTCTAGATGCAGCCCCAATATGGGGCTCGAAATCATGACCCCAAGATCAAGAGTCCCATGCTTTTGACTGAGCCAACCAGATACTCCATCTTACTTAGATCTTTAAAACACAGGATATTAAAAAAAAAAAAAAAAAAAAAAAGCATAGGGTATTGACAAAAGGAACCTGAGTACCAGCCTCTAGTACTCTAATCTTTCTGCTACCTGCATACTTTGATTTTAATCTAGAAACAAGTTGCTATGAAAAATCCAGATAAATTTAGCACATGCTTTTTCACACTTGTACAAGTGGAATGCATTTAACTTTGCACAATTAAACACAAGTAAAAATGCTTCATAGTAGTCTTCAGTACTTACTTCTTAGCTAAGATATCTGGGGTCAAGGCTTCAGTGGTTTCTGAATCACTCAATGCATCTTCATCATCACCTACCATACTAGAATGACAGCACATTATAATTAATACCTGAACTATAATTTTTCAAGCAGAAAAGCAAGGTAGAGAACGGTAATTCTATTGATTTAGTTATATTTATAGCTCTGTTGTCATCTTCAAGCCTTAATTTTGTTTCTATTTCATGCAGATATTTAAAAATTCAGCACTAATCAAGAAAATCCTCAAAATGATCTACTGTAGCCATGAAAATAAATATTAACAACTCGAATCATTTGTAAAAAATAAAAATACTCCAATTATTCCATCCAGCGGGAGGAAACAAATATGTAGGAAAACAATAAAAAAACCACTGTCTGGTTTCAGAATATGTATTTGTACATCAACCTGAAGACAGAAACAAATGATCTATATAGACATAAGGTTAGGTAAAATACCATAATTAGATCCTAAAAGACCTAATTCAGAAAGTTTTATATTTAGCTTTCCCAATCTAACTCTAATAAAACATTTTCTCCCCACTTAATTACAAACATGGGCATCTTTAATTCTCAAGTTGCTGAAAAAAGCAGAAGTCACCTATATTTTTAAAAAATGCTGATTTATACCTTTTCTGGTTGAGGAGACAAGTTAAATAAGTGCTATAGTTTAGATAATGCTCTTTTTTCCATGGGAAGTTGAAATAAACTCATTTATATTATTGGATATAATTAAACGGAGGAGGATAAAATAATCTATCAATTTGCAAAACTTCTACAGACAACTCTAGGTTATGCTATAAGATTTACAGACGAATCATATGTGTTTGTGTGTGTATATATACACATACGTACATATATATAGAAGCATAACTTTTGTACACTGTGAAATTTTTTTTTTTAGTTATTTGAGAGAGAGAGAAAGAGAGAGAGAGAGAGAGAGAGAGAGAGAGAGAGAACAGGGGAGGGGTAGAGAGAGAGAATCCCAAGCAGGCTACACACGAGCAGCACTGAGCCCAAAACGGGGCTCAAATTCATGAGCCGTGAGATCATGACCTGAAATCAAGAGTTGGACACTTAACCAACTGAGCCACCCAGGCACTCCAACAGTGTGAAATTCTTTAGTATAACATGATTAGATCTATTAAAAGCATCTTCTTCTATTAAATAAAATTCTTTTTAAAAAGGGCCATTAAAGAAATTGGTAAAACTGAGCACTAAGTCGGGGCGCCTGGTGGCTCAGCTGGTTAAGCAGCCGATTTCAGCTCAGGTCATGATCTCGCAGTGTGAGTTCAAGCCCCATGTTGGGCTCTGGGCTGACAGCACAGAGCATGGGAGCCTGCTTGGGATTCTTTGTCTCCCTCTCTCTTTGCCCCTCCCCTGCTTGCACTCTGTCTCTCTCAAAAATAATAAACATTAAAAAAAAATTTTTTTTTTTTAAAAAGAGCACTAAGTCGATAAAAGCAAAGCACGTGTGTGTGTGTGTGTGTGTGTGTAGCCTCAATTACTTAAGGACCAAATAACTTTGACAACTCCCAGAGGAAGGATATAGGTAAGGTACGGGCGGGGGGCGGAGCAGTACCTAATAAAATACCATTCAGATTTATTATATTTTAAATATAAACAGTCTAAAAATAATGCCTATGACTGTTTTTTTCAGTCACATACAATTTTAATTCTTTTCGGATAGTTATTTCTAACCAACACAGATAATAAAGGATATCTATCTATTACAATTATTGAAAAGGAAGAAAGCCCTGATTTTTGTTTCTGGTACAATAAAAGCTTTAAGACATGTTTTATATTATATACTTGTAATTAGAAAAACAAGGGCATTAACTTTTCATAAATAATATGTCTATTTCTTCCCTCAAGCTTTATTAGTATTGAGTTTCAGTACCTGTACCTATTTCATTATCTCTTTCTACCTTTGTCACAATCTTCATGTTTATTCTTGTTTTTAGTGTTTTTACTAGGGACCACTGAGTTACAACAAACATTTACTACTACAATTATGATGTACAAATGGATCCCCCAAATTTTAAAGTTACATATTACTTATACTATTATACAAAAATATTCAGTTAAGTTACTGATTAGTGCTCCAGTAGCAAGTATAAAATCATACAGAAACTTAAATCAGCTGTTATCCAGAAGCTCAAATCGAATGCAAAATGGAAGTAAAAAAGGAATGTCTGGGAAACATTACCTATGGTAAGGAGTGCTAGGTTCATCTATTTTCATTAAACCATAGTCTTTGTCTGCTGGATGATATGTCGCCAGGATGTTCATTTCATCCCACTTCTGGGATTTCTTACTAAAATTAAAAAGAAAAACAAATTTCCTTAGTGAAGTAAAAGATAAAAAATGTGCACATCTAAAGTTCACAAACATCCAAATCCCACATTTCAACTTCTATTTGACTGCTAGCTTCTATTTTTACAAATACTTTCTTGGAATAGAAAGTGACTTAGGGTAAAAGCCTAAGTAATTACAATAAATGTCAGTAAATATTTTATAGAATATTTAGTGCCCACATATTAAAAACACTATTTAGAATCTTCACCAGGCATTCAAGACACTAGTATATTATGACATGCTTAGTCTTATCTGACCTATGGAATTAACAACAGCAAAAAACCTGAAATTTACACACTGCATGATATTAGTTGAGGATTTTTCATCTACTAGTAACCATTCAATAAAAAACAACAAGATGTTTCCAGGTCCTGAGCTTGGGGTGCCTCTGTTCCTCATGGTGGGACACCTGGTTTCCGCTTTGGCCTTCTTGTCCCTCCAGGCAGTGGAGGCGATAGGCAATGGAGATGATGGGCAGGGAAGGCCAGAGCCCAGCTGGGTTGACCTTCAGACCTGGCTGAGCTTCCAAGGCCCTCCCAGTGGGTCAGGAATGGGACAGGGGGTTTGGGCCAGGCCCTGAGATGTGGGGGATTCCCCCACGCCCGCATGCTGTACGAATTCTGAGGAGAGATGGCATACTGTGGACCTCAGGTTGGAGGTCCTGGCAGCCTGGAGACCTCTCAGCTGGAGGGTGAGTGGGGAGCCAGGGTGGAGAGCAACTCTGAGGGGGCCTCCCCCAATCTCTGCGGTGCCCCACCTGGGGCTGTGAAGCTTGAGCAAAACCCTAAGGAGTCCCAGGACATCAAAGCTCTGCAGACCTGGAACAATTTGCCAAGCTCCTGAAGCAGAAGCGGATCACCCTGGGATATACTCAGGCCAATGTGGGGCTCACCCTGGAGGTTCTCTTTGGGAAGGTGCTCAGCCAAATGACCATGTGCTGTTTTGAGGCTCTGAAGCTCAGTTTCAAGAACATGTGTAAGCTGTGGCCCCTGCAGAAGTGGATGGAGGAAGGTGACAACAACAAAAATCCACAGGAGCTATGCAAAGCAGAGACCCTTGGGCAAGCCCAAAAGAGAAAGCAAACAAGTGTCAAGAACTGAATGAGAGGCAACCTGGAGGACATGCTCCAAAACCTACCCTGCAACAGATCAGCCACACTGCCCAGCAGCTCAGGCTTGAGAAGGATGTAGTATGAGTGTGGTTCTGCAATCGTTGGCAGAAGGGCAAGCAAGCAGTGACTGTTCGCAACAAGAGGATTCTGAGGCTCTGCATCCCCTTTCTCAAGGGCACCAGTATCCTTTCCTCTGGCACCAGGGCTCCATTTTGGTACCCCAGGCAGTGGGGGCCCTCACTTCACTACACTGTACTCTTCAGTCCCTCTCCTTAAGAGTGAAGCCTTTCCTTCCATCTGTCACCACTCAGGTCTCTCCCATGAAAAGTGAGGTGCCAGCCCCTCCCAGGAATGGGGGCCAGAGGAAGGGGGAGAGCTAGAGAAACAAAACCTGGGGTATGTTCAAACCAGGACTTTAGGATTAAGTTCTTCACTAAGAAAGGATTTGGGAACACAAAGGGTGTGGGGGCAGGGAGTTTGGGGGAAACTGGATGGAGGGAAGGTAAAGTTCAAGGATGCTCTTGTTTTTAATCCCCACATCACTCATAACTTTCTTAAATAAAGAAGCCTGGACACACACAAATAAATAAAAACAAAAACACCAAAACTTTCCTTGGCCTAATTTTTTCAAAGATTTTCAAAACAATAAAAAGAATTAGAACATAAAACTGTAGAGAATACCTCACTAAATTTAAATACCATTAATAAAGATTTAGGTTGCAAATAAAATTACAGTTCAGTTTTTCTTTAATCTAGAAAAATAAGAGTTTGCTAAGAAATGGTATATTCAGAGCACCTGAGATAAATTTACTTAAGAGAAATACGAACAAGTGTTTTATAAACATTAGTTAACATCCATTCAACAAAATATTTACACATCTTTTAACGTGCTAAATAATTAGATGACTTAATTATAAATTCTTCTGATCTCATTAAAAGAGACATCAAAGACCTCTCTGCCACCCAAAAATATTTTTTCATACACAGTTTGTGCGTTGGTTATATACTTGAAAATAAAACTGTAAAAAATCAATGTAGATTTTACACAGATTCAAATCTTTTCTGCATTTGTCCACACTGGTGAGGTTTTTGTAGTGAGATATTGGTGAGGTATTTTTAATTTTCCTAAATCCACCAACATCCAGATTGAAATGCTCTTGAAAAATTACATTATTTAAACTTTAACACCGTATTCCCTTCATGCCTTGAGTTACCTCAAAATTGTATGTGCCTACTCATGGCAGGTGAGCCTTTTATGTTCTCTTGCTTTCTCCTCCAAAGCACCCCTGCATCCCTATCTCAGACTAAACACTTTTTTCTTCTTCCTATTATTGTAAAATATGCATAACATAAAATTCACCATTTTAAACCATTTTTAAATGTACAGTCGTTCTGTGGCATTAAGTACATTCACACTGCTGTGAAACCACCACCACCACCCAATCTCCAGAACTTTTTCATCTTCCCAAACTGAAACTCTACCCATTGAACCCTAACTCCCCATTCTCCCCTCTCCCAGCCCCAGACTCCCACAATTCCATTTTCTGTCTCTATGAATTTAACTACTCTAGGTACCTCATGTAAGTAGACTCATAAAGTATTTGTTCTTTTGTGGCTGGCTTATTTCACTTAATGTCTTCAAGGTTTATCTATGTTGTGGCATGTATCAAAATTTCCTTCCTTTTTAAGCTGAATATTCCACGACAGACTAAGTACTTTTGACCACAAGTTCCTTACCCTTTGTTTTATCAAGAGGCAAAGGTTAGCCCAGACATACTCCACAAGTGACTAAGACTACAATTCTCACTTTTCCCCCAAAAGCAGTCAGAAATTACTTAATGTCTCTTTGCCATGAAACAGGTAAAATCTTAAAAGCCTGTTTACAAAGTTAAAAATTAAGACATATGGGTCCATCACTGGAAGAACAGAAACAAGATTTCTTCTTTGAAGAGTTGCTTTTTTCCTTTTTAAAATTCAGGATGGAATGCACCTGAACTTTCAACTAATCAAATTTAAATCTCACTAGTATTTAAAAACAAAAACAAAAACAAAAACTTGATTGAACTAAACTGGAAAAATAGACCCTGCTTTATAATACTGATTTCTTTAGAGGTCTAGTTGCTATCTATCGAGTAATACATAACTGGTCTTGGGGCAGAAAAAACAAAACACAGTTTAACTGGGAGGCAGATATTTAAGGTTCAAGTCTCAGTTAGTTACTCTTCACTAGTTCTAGGACTATAGGCAAGTCCAACAAACACCCTGCTTTGGGCTATATTTATTCTACATGGAAATTATAATAAAATGGAGTTTTAGTAAGTCTTCCTTACAATACAGGGTTGTTGAGATAATCAACTGAAATACTGTCTGTGAAAACAAAATTATACAAGTACCATGAAAACATAAGGAGTTTTTATGATTTAAAAAAAATTTTTTTTAATGTTTATTTCTGAGACAGAGAGACAGAGCATGAGTGGGGGAGGGGCAGAGAGAGAGGGAGACAGAATCCAAAGCAGGCTCCAGACTCTGAGCTGTCAGCACAGAGCCTGGCGCAGGGCTCGAACTCACAAACCGTGAAATCATGACGTGAGCCAAAGTCAGTCGCTCAACCAACTGAGCCACCCAGGTGCCCCTTATGATTTTAAAATCTAAAGCTTTGGGTTAAAAATCTTGAAATCATATCTCACTTAGCACTAAAGAGAATGGGCTGAAAAGGGCATTCTGAAAAGATGTTTAAAGTTGCTTTTGAACTGGATACCGTACATCTTGCCCTGTAAGACTCAACATTTAAATGATTTTGAAATATTTAAGATCTGCCACAGAATGAATTTTTCTAAAAAAACAGCCTGTTCTGTATTTGACTAAGTCTACTGTTTCAGACATTTTGCTAAACACTTCTTATCTATATGTTTCTGTGAATTTAGAAAGCAAATGACTAGGTCCGCTCATGGTCATAGTCTATATAAGGAAACTCACAGTGAAGAGATACATTTCTAAAGATTTAGGTAACAGACATGATAAAGGAGCTCTGATTAGAAGAGTCACAAAAGAAACAAACATACACAAGCTTTAAGAGAATTAAAGTCTGTGAAGAAAGCAATTCAATTAATAAACAAAAGGGAGACTTATGATACCGTAGCTAATGTTCCCTCCTGAGAAACAAATGTCTCTGAAATGACAGCTGGAGTTAAGCGTGAGTCAGAAACAAAAGCACAGGTAAAAGTTTCATAAAACCTGTATTAATAGACAGTCCTATTCTATTAAGACTTCCTATTAAAGATACTGTGAAAGAAAACTAACACATCCATATATAAAGTTTGAAAGCTGGCAAAACTAAAGTGTGTAAGGATGTATGCTTATATGATTACTATAAAAGTCAGGAGAGTGATTATGTTGGGGGTGGGGGGAGGAAAGAGTGTGACCGGAAAGGGCAGGGGACATTTCTGAAGTAATAGAAACATTTTTTTTTCTTAAACAGGATGGTGGTTACAGGGGTTTTTATAATATATAATAATTTTATAACATAAATAATTTATAATTTTATAATTTCTTAAACTTTAAAATTACATTTAACACACCTTTCCGTACGTGTATTATGTTACAACAAAATACTTAAATATAAACACATATTAATGACCTTGTTAGGTACTTCCTAACTTCAAAGAAAACAAGTTATTTCCTAAACGATGTTAACAATATTGAATTAAAAATGACAATTTATCATCATTACTTCTTAGGACAGGGGAATGATAGACCTTTGGACTTTAAGAGGTTCTTCTAATGGGTGGGAAACCAAACACCCTATACATCTATTTTGTGAGATAATACGAGAAAAAGAACTGTAGGATACAAGCAGAAATAATATTTCCTTGGAGCACCCGGGTGGCTCAGTCAGTTAAGTGCCTGACTTTGGCTAAGGTCAGGATCTCATGGTCTGTGAGTTCCAGCCTGGCATTGGGCTCTGTGCTGACAGCTTAGAGCCTGGAGCCTGCTTCAGATTCTGTGTCTCCCTCTCTCTCTGCCCCTCCCCCGCTCATGCTCTCTCTGTCAAAAATAAACATTAAAAAGAAATTTTTTTAAAGAAATGTTTCCTTAAAATTAAGGATAATATTTAATAATCACAATACCAGCACCTGAACCCATTAACAATTTTGATTTCTGCATATTCTTTCACTATAGGAAATAATATATATTATATAAAAATATATAAGCTATCAGTATATATGTAAAAACACATACACAGCCTACATACACATACAAAACAATAAATACAATATATAAAATAAATATACTGATATGGAAGCTATTACTATATATATATTTTAGCATAATAAGCCAAGTTGAAAATAGCAAATAGAAAAATTGCATTTTCTAGTCTTTAATTTTCTTTTTTTTTTTTAAGGTTTTATTTTTTAAGTAATCTCTACACCCAACTTGGGGCTTGAACCTTACAACCGGAGATCAAGAGTCGCATGCTCCACCAACCGACTCAGCCAGGCTTCCCTCTAGTCTTTTTTTTTTTTTTTAGGTTTTTTTTTTTAAATGTTTATTTATTTTTGAGAGAGAGAGAGAGACAGAGCATGAACAAGGGAGGATCAGAGAGAGAGGGAGACACAGAATCCGAAGCAGGCCCCAGGCTCTGAGCTGTCAGCACAGAGCCCAACGTGGTGCTGGAACTCACGGACCGCGAGATCATGACCTGAGCCGAAGTCAGACGCTTAACCGACTGAGCCACCCAGGCGCCCCTAGTCTTTTTTAACAAATGCACAAGACTCAATAATAAACTGTTCACCTAATGTTAGATATTTATATTAAATCCAAGATTTTCCTATTTAGAATAAAGGAGAGGGGCACCTGGGTGGCGCAGTCGGTTAAGCGTCCGACTTCAGCCAGGTCACGATCTCGCGGTCCGTGAGCTCGAGCCCCGCGTCAGGCTCTGGGCAGATGGCTCAGAGCCTGGAGCCTGTTTCCGATTCTGTGTCTCCCTCTCTCTCTGCCCCTCCCCCGTTCATGCTCTCTCTCTGTCCCCCAAAAAATAAATAAACGTTAAAAAAAAATTTTTTTTGACTAAAGGAGAAATGACCATATTTGGGCACATTCTATTCAATGATATCTTTAGGATAATTTGCTAGGATAGGTATATCTAAGTTAAAATGTATTAAGGGCTTTATACTTCTTGATATTGACAACATGGAGTGTCATGTTGTAAAAGTTTTACCTTTTATTTATTTTTTAAATGTTTATTCATTTTTGAGAGAGAGAGAGACAGAACACGAGTGGAAGAGTAGCAGAGAGAGACGGAGACAGAATCTGAAGCAGGCTCCAGGCTCTGAGCTGTCAGCACAGGGGTCCCATGCAGGGCCTGAACCCGTGAAGTGCAAGATCATGCCCTGAGCCAAAGTCAGACGCTTAACCAACTGAGCCACCCAGGCGTACCCATCATAAAGTTTTAATAGAACAATACGTAATGTCCCCAATCATCACCAAACTTTGCCAAGATTGGGTATTTGTGCATGTGTTTTCTCCACCTGAGCAGGTATACATCAGTATTTAAAAGGGTGGCTCAGTCAGTTGAGTGACCAACTCTTGATTTTGACTCAGGTCATGATCCCAGGGTGGTGGGATTGAGCCCCTCATCAGGCTCCATGCTCAGTGGAGCCTGCTTAAGATTTTCTCTCTCTGTCCCTCTCCCTCACACATGTGCACTCTCTCTAAAAATTAAAAAAATAATTTAAAAAAGCTGGTTTCTTTGTTCATTACCTTATAAATATGGGAAAATGCTTGTTATTTTACTTTCCTTTTATTTTTAAAAGTTTATTTATTTGAGAGAGTGTGCAAGTGCAAGTGGGAAGGGGCAGAGACAGAGGGAGAGAGAGAGGGAAAGAATCCCAAGCAGGATCTGTGCTGTCAGCACAACACAGAGCGTGATACTGGGCTGGACCTCACAAATCGTGAGATCACGACCTGAGTGGAAATCAAAAGTTGGACATTTAACCAACTGAGTCACGCAGGCACCCCTTACTTTCCTTTTATGAATTATGTTTATATACTTTGCCTTTCTACTGGAAACCTTCTGAGTTTGACTAAGTTCTTCACATATGAGTAACTTCTTCACATCTATATAGATTTACAATGATGAATTATATAAAGCACTCAAATTTACAGATTTAAACCATGTTGTGTATATATAAACCCAAGATATATATATAAGATAATAAACCACATTATGTATCACTACATTATATACAGCCCAAAATTTTTGTCTGCCATTTACTCTCCACTATAAATAGAACTAAAGTTTTATATATTCAAAGCTTTACTCCACTTTCTCAACGTAATACTAAGAACAAAAGAAATTCTTAGAATTAATCAGCTCCAAAGAAGATAACAATATCTTGAAAAATCATCAATCTAAATAAGGGCATAAAACAACAGGCTACAAAGCACACCGGAATTCTTAGGGAGAAGGTAGTGAAGTAGAAGAAACTCTCAGCAGAGGACACTAAATATGGAAATAAGCATCTCTAAAGTTTTGGCAGAAGTAACATTAGTTTGGAGTAACAAAATCCAAAAAGCAGGATTTGAGGTTAATTCCAAACTGTTTGTATGACCTGCGGTTCATTCTCTCTACCTAGAAAAAAAGAGGGACACCACCACTTACACTGCAGATCTGCTAGGAGCACGAAAGCACCTGCTGGTTTCATTTTCCTCCTCCCACTTGGGAGATTGGTTTTCCTGCAGCCTAAATCTGGCCCAGAAAGTCACCCCTTCTCACTTTCACTTTGATAGCTCATATGATGCCACCTCAAAACCTACTCGTACTTCTTGTTGCTTGTGACTTGCTCATTTGATAAGTTTTAGCCACGCTTAGAGTGGGAAGCAAGATTTTGCTTCAAGGTGTTACACTTCTTAATTGCACATTTCAAGAAGTGGTTCTTTCTTTAAATAAAGATTCAACTTACATAAGTTGACAAAGTACCATACTTTGAAGCTTGACACGATTACTGAACAATTAAAGTAAGAGTTAACAATAAAAGCAATCAGTAATCAAGAAGTCACTTTTGGAAAACTCTGCTCAGTGAGGCTTTGACTATAGTCCATATCCCTTTACAGGCAGAAAAAGATGAAGTTGAAGCATGCTTATATGAAATTTTATTAAAGGCAATTAATTCAAGCACAATGTTTTGAAGCAGAATTTGCCTGTATCACCTGAGAGTACCATAGAATTTGAATGGAACATAGTGACTTCAAAGCATACTGTGTAAAACAACCTACTGAGATGTGGGAAAAATTAGACTTCTGTATTTATTTCTACTTGAAGACTAACATTTGAGGGTGAGGTACTGAGTTAAAAGCTTTACATTTATTAACTCATTTAACAATTAAACTAGGCATGGATATAATGAATAACTCACTGGAAGTCACAGAGCTAGTAACTAGTAGAATCCAAACCCAGGCAATCTAGCCCCAGATTAATCACTAACCTATAACACCTCTCATAAAATAGGCTTTAGTAACATTTCTAAGTTTTTTCTTAATGTTTATTTATTTTTGAGAGAGAGGGAGGGAGGGAGAGAGAGCGAGCGCGCAGGTGCGAGTGGCAGAGGGGCAGAGAGCAAGGGAGGCACAATCCTAAGCAGGCTCCAGGCTCTGAGCTGTCAGCACAGAGCCTAATGCAGGGCTGGAACTCATGGACCATGAGATCATAACCTGAGCTCAAGTCCAATGCTTAACCAACTGAGCCACCCAGGCGCCCTGTCTTTAGTAACATTTAACTTCATTATTTTCACCAATTCAAAATGCACACGTTTCTCATTTCAACCTCTCTGAAAACAGTGTATCTTAAAATGGATGGCATCTTATAATTGACAGTATTTTTTTCTTTCTTGGTGGCACATAAAATCATGGTACATCTTAGGATACATGATTTCTTATTTCTGATGAAATGCACATGGCTACTCACCAGATCTGTTAGACCTTCACAAGTTGTACACTATATTCAAGGTATCCTGATAGAATGGGAATTCCAAAATCATAGGAGATGACAGTGGTGTTCTAATTAGTTGAACAATGTGATAAAATTGAGATTTACCTATAACTGGTTATGTGGATTTACAGATTCTGTCCAGGGGAACTAACCCTCAAAAAATGGTATCTGACAAGTGGTAACTGAAGAAACCATTCATTGACGATAACAGTACCGTAACAAGAATAAGAAAATAATAGCACTGAGACATCAAAAAAAGTTTGACAAGAACTGTATAAAAAATATTCCAGGACTATTTGAAATATGGCATTATATGAATCTCACTTTAAGTGTATAAGGAGCCTTGAAATATTATCTAATGATAGTAATATATGAGATAAATTATAAACAAACATATTTGAAGCATATTTTTTTCCTACTAAAAAGATACACAACAAAACGTTTAGAGATCACTGGAATAAGACAACTCAACTTCTGGCCTTAGGAAAAAAAAATCCCTTGGTAACATGTGGTAACATGTCTCTGTGTTAAATAAAATGTTAAATAATATCCTCATAACTAATGAAACCAGGGTGAAGCAGTGGTATGTGCAGAAAAAGGAAAACTACGACTTGATAAAGGCACCAATAAAAGGTATGGTTACTTGCAGATTCTGAATTTGCAAATATGCCTACTTGATAAAATTTGTAACTCCAAAATCAATACCTGAGGCGTTTTCTCCATCTCTCACAGACATGCACAGAACAGGGAAAAATTTGAGTTGCTCCATGCACATCTTTCCAGCTGTTAAACAAGGGGATACTTTATCTTCTTGCTTTAGCACTCATGTTGTAAGTAAGTGTCTCTTTTGCAGTCCATTTAGTACCAGGTTTTTTGCTTTTTTGTTGAATGTATTGTTTTAAATGGCTCCCAAGTGTAGTGCTAAAGTGCTGTCTAGTGCTCTAGGCACAAGAAGGAACCTTGCAGGAACCTAACTCTGTATTTCCCCTTGGAGCAATGGTTCAGTACTAATTCAGTGTCTATGGTTATTATACAGAACAGAACTACTAAGAGTAACAAGAATTGACTTAGATCCCTGGTCATTTTCACAGTAATCTGAGATTCTTTTGCCTTATAAAAGGTAAACTATTACACTACACTTACTAGTTTCTGAATTTTCAGTGTATTGTAACTAAGATAGCTATTTATTTTCAGTCCTCTTTACAGGAAAGGGGGAATACTGGTTGTATTTAAATTAAAATCAAAACATTACAAAGAGTGTTCAACTGTTTTTTTGTTTTTTATCATTTCTGTTCAAAGAGGCTCTCATAATAATACTGTTTGCATAAGCTATGACATAAACAATGTGGAGTGTATTACCAATAGAATTTTCTTTGCTACATGACTGTAATCATTAACACTGATCATGAAAAAGGCCATCCCCTTTTACTACTTGGAACCAAACATGAACCTCAATGAATTAGAGCTCTGAAGACTTCAGTGCTAACTGGACAAGTCAGTCAAAATCATCTACCCTGGAACCTTGTAAAAGGTCCCTTCTAAGTGAATCTGTCCTGCTAGCAGTCTAGGATAGTGGTTTTCAAGGCAGGAAGACCTGGAAGTAAACCCCAGCCAATAACAGAGAGAGGCTAACCCACTGAGTAGGCCACAGGAAATTATGGCAGATCAAAGTTGAGAATAAGTAGAAGATAAGGAAGCAGAGAAAAACAGTAAGTTACTTGGTAGCCAAACAAAAAGAAACTCAAATTAAGCTTGCCAGTGAGAACCATACTCTTGTGGTTGTATACTCTGAAACTGCATAAGAGCTTTCTGCAGTTTGTTTTGTAAACTATCTTGGTCTTCCTGCTATAGCTATGTGCCCGTGAGATTTGTTTTCTTAATTTAGTAACCTACAACCAATTCCCCACCAATTCCCACTTGAAGCAGCTTACCCAAAAGACAGGTTTGAAAATTTCCTGTTAGAGAATGTAAGTCAAGCATCCAAAGGCCATGATTCTATGCTGTCATCCTACTTAGTGTTTTCTTTAAGGTAACACAAATTTCCATAAATCTATGTGGTGGGAAATTTGATAGCAGTTCACTTTATAGACCTAAATTGATATTTGAACAGGTGTGCTCTAGTTGCAATATTTTAAATTTTTACAAACATCCTCATTTTACCTTTATGACTTTACAGATTTCAGTAACTTCTCTCCAGAATGAGGAGTCTTTATACTTTTAATTATCTTAATAACACCGAAGCCCCCTAGCACTTCTAATCCAGTGGTATGTTTTACACTCTACTGTACTGTACTACTTATTTTTTCATTGAGCACGGCACCTTGGATATCTTCCTCTGTGCAAATACATCTATCTCATTCTTTTTAAAAGGCTGGTGTACTGTTTCATTATATAAATGTACCATAATTAATATTTCACCAGTCCTTATTAACAGACCTTGGGTTGTTTCCAATTATTTACTATAACAAAATGCTATTGGGCAACATCTTTTTACATGTGTATGTGTGAGTATGAAAGACCAAAACATCACTAGATCATTTTAAGTTGCTACTCTCTGAACTGTTCTGAGTTTAGTTATGCCTTCCAAGAGGAACAAAGACTAGAAAGTACTCCTAATTCTTGCTGCAGATACAAAAACAATTAGCAGTAAGTATATTTTCATTAAATATAGACAAAAGACTTGGAAAATTTTTGTTCCCCTTAGTGGAGAGAAAATGACAAACCAGGATCTACCATACCAGACTGAGTGAGGCATAATCTTCACCTAAAAAGGAATGACTGTGGAAGCTCAATTAGAAAAATGGGGAAAAGGGTCTCTTTTATGGAGAGGTCTCTTATTGGCTTGAGACCAGATGTTAAAGGGTTCACATAACAAGAAAAGACTTTTATCATTGAAAAATTTTAGATACCTCAGATACGAAGTTAAGAAATTATAAAAGCTTAACAGGTGAAGCTCTGAAACTTCTATTTGATTCTTTAATGTTCCTAATTTCCCAAAGTTCAAAGATCAGATGTTTGTTTTACAAAATATTACATCTGCGCATATACTTTTAAAAAAGAAAAAAACAAAAAACAAAAATGATAAACGTCATAGCTCCTGTCTTCTTTAAATCACTCTAGCCGGCACCCTGGCCGGAGGACGGACACCCGAGCGGTGCCGGAGCCGCATCCACAGAGCTGCCCCGGTCGCCGGTCAGCGCTCAGGCTCGGGGTCGGGGCCGGTAACGGCGGCGGGGAGGAAGGCGAGGCCGCCCGAGGGGGGAGGAGCTTCCCAGGCCCACCCGCGGCCGTCGCTCCCGGCTCTCACCTCAGCTCTTCGTCGACACTCCGGCCGGGCTGTTCGGCCGAGGCCACCACAGAGGAAGTCGTAGAACTCTTGTTCTTCAGGATCCCCTTGATGGGCCGATGCGAGGCCGTCGAGGCCGCCATTGCCCGCCGCTCCGGCGGTCGGCTCAGCGTCGCTGCTTGGCGCTGGGTCCAGGAAGGAAAGGGCTGGGCGCGTGCACAGACTCGCCAGGCAGCCGCGGAGCCCGCCTGGGGCTAAAGCGGCCGCACCTGCTGTCGCGGAGACGACTACCGGAGTCGTTGTGACGACACAACGACCCCGACGCCAGGGCCGACGCCGCGCGGCTGGCGGCCCTTCGCCACCGACACCTAACCGCGGCCAGCGGAGAGAAGCCGGCCTACAGCCCCAGCGCGGGAGCGACGCCGACGCCGAAGCCGAAGCCAAGCGGACCCGCCCTCTCGCGATATCTAGGGAGGGGCGGGGGCGGGGCGAGAACAAAGCCTACCTCCTCTTGTTCTCGCCCCGCCCCCTCGTGGTCTTTTGGTCCTCTCGATCCTACCCGGGCTCGGTCGCAGAGAGCCCAGGAGCTGTTTTAGAGAAGGGTCAGAGGTTTCTGCTTTGCCTCTCGGGAGGAAGAGAGAGAGAGAGGGAGAGCGAGTTACAGGTCTCTCACTCCCACCACTTTATAGGGTCCATATTGTTATTTCTGTTTTATAGATAGGAAAACTGACGCTCAAGGTGACATCATTCCCCAAAGATACTATCTGATTTTCAGAGAAATGATATATATGTCCCCTCTTTATTTCCATTTAACCGCATACAATGTTTTAGCTATTATAAATTCATGGAATATTTGCATTAGAATGCTCCTTAGAGACCTGCTTTGAAATCACAGAATATTGACTTCTATGAAATCATAGAATACCAGCATTGAAATAGTCTAACCTAGTTTTACCATTGGCATAGCTAAAGGACAGAGAAGAGTGACCCAACCACTAATGTCAATTGTAGTGTGCGGTCATAGAACTTGAGACTTCTGACCTCTGGTGTTTCTGGGTCTGGTCTTCCCCCATTTTACCACATTCTCCCTATGTGTTTGTAATCCCATGGAAAAATATTGCAGGGAAATTTTTCTAGAATTGCAGTTTATAATGTGTCTCCCTACAAATTTTAGGAAATTCATTTAAGATACCCAGTTGTCCAACACTGCATAAAATTGGCCAGAAATCTGGGGTGCTGTCTAGGTGGTTCTAAGAAGAATCCCAAAGGAGAAACAAACAAAACCCTCACACACACACACACACACACACACACACACACACATCCTCCCCAAGTTATTCTATGCCTGAGTGTGAAGGAAAGATCTCAGAGAGGACTTTGATAAAACGAGACAGCTTGAGACTCTAAGGTGTCAGGATATGCACAGGATATGCGGGTGTCCAGGTTGTGGATGTTGTAAGGAGATGAAGATTCTGTGGAATGAAAGGGCAGAATTTTTTGAAGCTCTGGTAACAATCTCAGAACCGTGTTGTATATAGTCAAGCTAGGGCTAACAGTGGGAGTGGTGTCCACTCCAGCCCTACCCAGCCTCTCACCATGCAGTGTCAGCATCAGGAGTTGTACAGATTGCAAAGGTAGAAGTCTCAGAGATTAACCAAGTTGCTTCCTGTTATGGATTGAATTGTGTCCCCCTTAAAATAAGATATGTTGAAGTACCTCAGAGTGTAAACTTAGGTGGAAATAGGGTAATTGCAGATCTAATTAGTTAAATTAATTTGAGGTCATACTGGAGTTGGATGGGCTTTTAGTCTAATATGATTGGTATCTCTGTAAGAAGATGACCATATAAAGACAGAGAATGCCATGTGATGGCAGAGGACTGGAGTGATGCATCTATAAGCCAAGGTAAAACAGGGGTTATCCAAAGCTGGGAGAAGCACGGAACAGATTCTCCTTTAGAGTGCTCAGAAGGAACCAGCCCTGCTGACATCTTGGTTTTGGACTTCTAGCTTCAGAACTGTGAAATTCTAAATTTCTGTTGTTTAGAGCTACCCAGTTTGTGGTACTTTGTTATGGTAGCCCTATATACTCCCTCCCCTCCCACTCCTACCCTCAGTTCCCAACTCCTTCGTCACCAGGCTTTCTCCTACCACCCTTTCCTGATCAGACCTCATCATCCTTATGACCCACTAGAGCAGAGCAGTCTAGTTCACCCGGAACTGCCATCTCCAGGAGACCAGCCCATTGGGGATTAATAGAACTCAGAAAGTTCTTCCTCAGGTTGAGTGGATACCTGGTTCCCAGCCCTACCCAGTGGGTCCACTGGGGTTGGGGGTGGGGTAAGAGACTGTGGATGGGGGGAAGGGCTGCAGTCTACCTTACCCCAGTGGCAGCCATCTCACTCACCTCATATCTCTGGGCCCTAAATCTCACCTTCCTTAATACAGGCTCTGTGCCTTAAGGAGCAACACAGTTCATGTCGCTAGAACTCTGCTCCTCAGAAATGACTTCAGGGTTCCTGAAAACTATTCTGCTTTTATTGTCTGGAATCCAGCATCTAGCTGAGATCTTGGCATGAAACAGGGCTTCAGTTAAAAAAAAAAATAAAAATTTAAAAAATTTTAAAAAATGGCTGTTGAATGGTGATAACAGAAGGGAAGTGAGCAGGAAGGGCAGAAAGGCAACAGCTTTGCCAGTCAGGGTCCCATGTGTTCCCCAAGGATTTCCCCAGGCAGGGCCTCCACAGCCATTCTCGGCACCTCCCTCTCCTTGCCCTACCTCTGTTCCAAGCCACAGGTCCCCAGCTGCCCTCCTCCCTCTCCACCTTGGATTGGATCTGACCTCACTTGCTAACAGCCCTGCCCAGCCCCTGGGGTAGAGAGAAGGTTCTCATTAAGGGGGAAGCAGGATGGCCACTTTCCTTCCTGAGTCCTTTCCCATCACACAAAACTTCCATCATATTCTAAGTTATTGGGCAGATTTGCTTTGTTCCTGCTTGGGCCCACAGTCACCTCCCTGAACCTGTGACTGGGCCCTTAATTAAACACTGTCTTGCTTTGAGACCCTCTAATGAAAACGTGTACCACAGTATGACATAATGTGTTTTATTACAGGTAATAAAATACTTTGGAACAGGAAATAATGACGAGTTCTCTGAAGAACCTTGAAAAAAAATGTTTCCCTCATCAAAATTAAAACTTTGCCTTTTGTATTATTTCTTCCACTCCCAACCCCACTAAAAGTGAATGCAAATGAATAGGACTTTCTTAATATTTAAAAAAAGAATAAAATGTTAGTTCGCAAGATTGTGAGTACCAGTACAGTTTTTCCTTATAGTTTAGAACAATTGAACCACTTGATTCCTCAGTGTGGCCCAAAGAAGATTTCCAAATGCCCCTAAATAGAACTCTCCTTCTATGCTTTGCTGAGATCCACTCTTGTAGGAAGTCATCTGGACAAAATAGATCAAACACTAAATTTGGCTGTATTTGTATTATTTCCTGAGTGTTGAGGGTTTGGCTTCCAAGAGATGGATTGTGGATGGAATCTTCCATCGTGGATCCAGTTTCTGGAGGTAGCTATGGAGCTCAAAATAAAGCATATATTTAAAAATATATACATTTTTGAGTATTATCTCACAATTATTCCTGCTTTCTTTTTGAAGACTTCATCATGATTGCCTGATTCAATGCCACATATAGAGAGGACAGGACACTTTTTAATTTATTTACTTATTTTTTTTTAGAGAGAGTGAGAGAGATAGCACGAGTGGGGGAGAGGGGCAGAGGAAGAGGGAGTGAATCTTAAGCAGGATCATGTTCAGCCTTAGTGTGGAGCCCGATGCAGGGCTCAAACTCACAAACTGTGAGACCATGACCTGAGCCAAGGTTAAGAGTTGGACACTTAACTGGCTGCACCACCCAGGTGCCCCCCAATGCTTTTTTTCTAAAAAGTTTATTTATTTTGAGGGAGAGAGAGAGAAAACATGCGAGAGAGTGAGCAGGAAAGGGACAGAGAGGGAGAGAGAGAGAGAATCCCAAGCAGGCTTTGCGCTATCAGCATAAATGTGGGGCTCAAATTCATGAACAGTGAGATCATGTCCTGAGCCAAAATCAAGAGTCAGATGCTTCACTGACTGAGCCACCCAGGTGCCCCAGGAGACACTTTTAACGTACGCCCTTATGCGGCTAAGCCACTTGGCTCTCTGCTCATTGAAACTGGCTATTGAGGCCAATACCACTTCGTTTCTCACCAAGAACAGAATTTCAAACCTACGAAGGGCTTCTAGGTGGCTGGCTTCACCTAGCCTGCCTAAGTCATCAACCAGGGTTCACTGAGCAGAGCAATGGTAGTGCTTGCCTCCCAACCTCTGGACCAATAACCCAAATGTTGTGACTTAATGACCACTGAGTCAGCAGCAGCTCTTTGCTTGCCAAGAATAGCACATTGTTCTTTTCCTTTTCAAGTAGTCTCTCCACAGGACAAGAAAATCACAGATTTTGTAGTACATGGTAGAAATTCATGCATCAGGGGCAAGATTATTTAAACAGAATACAAAAAGTATTCAAATGAGAGAAAGCCAAGGACAAAGATGAATCATTCCCTGCTTTAAAATGACTTTGCGGGGCACCTGGGTCACTCAGTCGGTTAAGCGTCTGACTTCGGCTCAGGTCATTATCTCACAGTTTGTGGGTTCAAGGCCTGAGTCAGGCTCTGTGCTGACAGCTCAGAGCCTGGAGACTACTTTGGATTCTGTTGTCTCCCTGTCTCTCTGCCCCTCCCCCACTCATGCTCTGTCTGTCTCTATCTCAAAAATAAATAACCCCCCCCAAAAAAGAAAATAAATAAATAAATAAACAAATAAATAAATAAATAAATAAAATGACTTTGCTTTGCAACTCTCCACTGTTCTCGTCAAAGATATTTACTGAAATGATTCCTTAGCTTTACCATAGAAGCCTCCCATGGGCCAAATACTTTTTCCAAGAAGACTCACAGAACATATACACACCTGTCAGGTATTAAGGCTTGTGTTAGTTTCCAAATGTTTCCCAGTCCTTTGAAAACTAGTTAAATTTAGAGAATCTAGAGGAGCACTTGCTTTTTTCCAAAACTTATCAGACAAAAAAAAAAAAAAAAAAGGGAAAGAGGAAAGAAGGCAGGATAAGTAACATGAAAAGCCTTAGAGTAGTAAATAGGAAATGTGAATTATTTTCTTGGCTAAACTACAAATTTATCTTGTGCCTGCCAGAAATCACTCAGTTTTTTGTGACTGCAAATTTTCCATACATCTCAACGGGTCTGGTTTGTAAATTATTGCAAGAAGTCAGCAAGCAGTGCCATATACTGTAATTTCATTGTGCTAATGTTGCCAGAATCTGTTTTAATATTCTCTGAACTCATAATGGAATCAGGAGTATAGATTTTGATTCAGAATACGTATGATGTTTTAATATAAACACTTCGTGGAAAACCCGAAATGTATCTTGAAGCCTGTGTAGTCATTGTTTACACTAGGGAGACTGTTTTACTTTAATAACTATGTTTATGCTCACTTGCATTTGTTCCAATTTGAAATTTCTCAAATACGTAAGCTTCTTATTTTTATTTGACCGTTGTGACAGTCTCCAGATTTGTCTAGGGACCAGTCTCCATTTTCTTTCTGTCTGTTCATCTTCACACTGCTCTCATGGTAAAACAAAAATTGGGTTCTGTAATGAGCCTTCTTTATCTATAAATTCAAATCCACTTTGCCAGCTGTGGTGCTGAGCACAGAGCAAACAATTAGACCCTTCTCCACTTCTGTCACTTGCTCAAGGAGCTCAGTCTTCAGTGACTGCTTATTGCATAAGATAAAGTCCCATTCCTTGGGCCTTTACAATCTGGCCCCATCTGTTTCTCTTTTCATGTCCCTTCCCTTTCTCCCTGTGTTCTTCGCACCAGTCACACTACCCTTCTCAAGGTACCAGAGCACCACATATGTGCCCTCACTTTTTCATGCCTTTCCTAATCTGTGTGAAATGGCATCCTCCCTTCTTGCCCTGGAATTACCCCAGCTCAAAGGTCACCTCCTTCCCCACTCCACTTGGGCAGAGTAAGTCTCTGCCTCCACCGAGATCTTGAGGAACTGTTTGTATTCCTCTATCACATAGGGCCATAATTTTCTAAGTGTCTGTCTCTCCCACAGACACTTGGGGGCAGGTGCATTTCTCTCTTCACTGCCAACAGCACAGCTTAATGAATGTGGTGTCTGTTCATAAGAAGCCTTGAACGAGTGTTGGTCAATCAGTGAATAAACCATTCGGAAATTCCCCCCATCCAAATGATGGTTGACCTTAAAAACATCAATGTTGGAGCGCCTGGGTGGCTCAGCTGAATAAGCGACTATTGATCTCTGCTCAGGTCACAATCTCATGGGATGGAGCCCCTGCCAGGCTCCATGCTGAGCGGAGTGTGCAGCGTGCTTGGGATTCTCTCTCTGCCTCCCTCTGCCCCCTTCCCTGTTCATGCTCTCTCTTTCTCTCTCAAAATAAATAACCTTAAAAATATAAGTTTCTTGGAAAACAAGCTGATTATATATCATCTTCTGCATGGCAGAATGCAATATTTACAGCTGTAATACCGGAAAGGAGCTCATAGAAATGAGGGCTACTGAATAGGGTAGAGGAGGCAACCATCAGTCAAAATCTTTATTGAGGGCTTTTTATATGCTAGGTTCTGTCCCAGGTGACCCCTATTGCTTGGTTTCATAAATTGAACCACAGCAGTTATTTTCTTTCTTTTCAGAACCCTTTCTAAAAGCAAAGCAAAGCAAAGCAAAGCGAAGCGAAGCGAAGCAAAACAAAACAAAACAAAACAAAATAAAACAAAACAAAACGTTATGAGGGGCACACACATCTACTTTTAGTTAGGTCTCTCCCAAGATTTGGTTCTGTGCTCTATGAGAACAATGTTGCTGTTTTCGTGAAGGTGTATCTTCCTATTTGTGTCAGCCAGGTGTTCCTATTATGTGGGCATGTGCTCTGGATAGGATTCCAGACCCTCCGTGTGCTCCTGTGGCCGACACAGGTGGGAGAAAACTCTCAGTAGGAACCACAGAGCTCTCCCCAGAGCACCTGGTGTCTGGTTCTTTCCCCCATGGACAGGAAAGTCCGGAGAAAGCAAGACAAGGGAGACTGTGGAGAGAAGTTCTTATTTGGGAAACCAGCAGTAAGAGCCACGTGGGGTGGTGGTTTCTGTGCAAACATTCTCATCTGTGAAACATAAAGCAGGAAATAGTGGTTTTCAATAAACTTATATCTCCTATCAAGAACATTCTAGAGCACCAAAGAATTTGCTCCTCATTGTTTCTCATATATGGCGTTTTCTAGCCAGTGTCTGGAAGGGAATTGAACTAAAAATGAAGCCAAAGTGAAAAGCAGCTTTGTTCCTAGAATCATTTTGTTTTGTTTTTTTTTTTAACTATGGTACAACTATATTGTTGTATTGTAGGTAACTAACTAGAATATTCTTTCTAACTGCCTGTCACTAATAGTTTACCTACTGGGAAAACCAACTCTGTCCAAATTAAGCCCTCAGCAAGCATTGATTTTGTCTCAGTTTTATGGTAAGCTTTTATGATAGGGTTTACCATACTCCTAATATTCTGATACTCTTAGGTACACTGCTTAGCTGTGCTTGTCAAAGGCAATTACATTTGCTACATTTCATAAGGGTCCAGAAGCATGTTTGGTTCTGTGCTAGAAAGGGTTGCAGTGTAGGATTGTGGATTTTTATGGGTAATCATAGTTGAAACTTACTTTGATCTTGCTAGATCTCTTCAAATAGCAAACAGTAAATTAAGGCTGCAGAATAAATTCCCTCTGACTCGTTTAGGGTCAAAGCAAATGCATAAAAACATTAACTGCTTTCGTTTCATGCTTCCTGTCTCTACGGAGGTAGGGGGCAGCGGAATAGAAATAAAGAAAAAATATATGGAGTAGGTAGGGATAAAATCCTCTGGTTAATCAAGTTAGCATACTTACTAAATGTGAGATTACATTTGAACATAATGAAATTAACTCAATGCTAAAATAACCCCAAGCAGAATTTAGCACAAATCACCCCCACCCCCACCCTTTCCCCAGGCATTGAACTCGGCTTTCAATTTTGCCAGGCTCTGGGACCTGGCCAACTAGGAGCCAGCTAGGCTAACAGCACTTCTCTCCCAGCTCAGCCAGCTCTCAGAGACTGCAAATGGCATCGTGGTTTAGCTCTTTCACACCCAAGGCCAGCTCCGCTCAATAAGCCTCCCAACCCTGTTACCTTTAGCTTTCCTGGATATGCAGTCTCTTTCCCCACTGCCATCTTCAGGCATCTCAGTGCTGCTTCTCCTCAGCCCTGTCTGCTGGGCAATCCAGCCTCCCCATTCCTCACAAACAAACTGCTTACACTCTGGGCGAGAATCAGAATATTTGATAACCGAAATGGTGTGGGCTGGCCCCAAGCAAGCAGAAAGGAAAATGGCCATCAGGCAGATGTGGATTCATGTGATTCACGGGGCCTTCTGCTATACCCAGTGCTGCTCCTTTAGTTTCTGGGCTCACTGGGTGGGGGGCAACCTAAGGGTGGTCAAGTGATGGGGAATACTCCGGAGGCTGGGAAGAGTGGCTTATCCTGGTCCTGTTGTACTGGTACATACCCACTGACTATCAGTCCCTCTGGGACCCCACATGACTTCCCAGAATGTTGCCTGCATGCCTCACTTTAACAGAATTCTGGTCTTTACTCTTCCTCACAGCTCTTACAAATCACTGCTGGCTGTTTACTGTGTGCCTCAGAGTCAGGGCAAGGAAGGGGTGGAGCTTTCCCTTGACTCTCCAGGCTGACCCTCCTTCATGGCTCCCCCACCCCAGCCCACCTCCCCAGGTGAAAACTCCCTCCTGAACTACTATGCATCCCTGTCTCCTCCTTTCAGTTGCTGCCACCTCATAAGCTCCTGCCAATCTTCATGTTTTATCAAGAACTTTGGCTCATTTCCCCACCCCTCGTTTGCACTGTGAATTAACAAGTTAGTATTCTGACTTTCCTCTTTAAATGCAAGTTAAATTACTTCCCAGACGACTCCCCCTCACAGTCACCCTGAAACCCGAATTCTTTGTCATGGTTTTCATGATGAGCTGACCCTCGACCACCTGATCCAGCTTTATATTCCACAGACCCTGGACCCCGATGCTACCAAATTATGTGAGTTCTCTTGTCTGACAGTCTTTCTTCTGCCTGGGATGCACTTCCTCGCCCTTCTGGCTCTGGCCTGCTCTTGTTGGTTCTGAATGAAGCTCAGGATTTGCTCCTCAGTGAAACCTTCTTTGACCCTTTCAGGCCAGGGTCAGGTGACCCTCCTCTGTGCTCCCAGAGTGCCCCGTTCTAACCTCGATTATGGTCTTTGAATCCTGTGTGGTCTCCAAATCCTACATTGTGATGATTGATTTTTTTGTTTTTCTTTCCCTTTAGACTGTAAGCAACTCAAGTAAACTCCAGGTCAATTCTCCTAAAAGCAGTGTGCCTAATATAATGCCCCTTTTTGGCATCTGCAGAGGTATTTCGTGCTCTTCCCCCCCCCCCCCACCAATTTTTGGCATTTTTATTTTACTTCCTCCTGATGGAATTTGTTTTTTGCATTTTAGTTTGCTTTTTCTTTTTTTCTTTTTTTATAAATTTTTTTTTCAACGTTTATTTATTTTTGGGACAGAGAGAGACAGAGCATGAATGGGGGAGGGGCAGAGAGAGAGGGAGACACAGAATCGGAAACAGGCTCCAGGCTCTGCGCCATCAGCCCAGAGCCCGACGCGGGGCTCGAACTCACAGAGCGTGAGATCGTGACCTGGCTGAAGTCGGACGCTTAACCGACTGCGCCACCCAGGCGCCCCCAGTTTGCTTTTTCTTGATGGAGTTGCTGGATTTCCACAGACATTAGATGTGGACTCTAGGGCACTTCCCTTAAAGGGGTAGTATTTGTGATTGCCCATGATGGAGGTTGAGCAGCAAAGCCTGAGTGGGGTAGGGATGGAGCAATCAGCAAGCATCTGGAATCATTGCTGTGGATGAGATATGGAGATACGGAGACTCTGAAGACTGCAGGTGTAGGTGTCTGTAGGTGGATCCCAACTGTAAATGCTTGAAAAAGCTTGCATTCTGTCACCCATAATATTTGGTAAAAATTAGTATGCATAATGAACATTTCAGAATCCAGTATATTTTATAGTGATTTTGAGATCTTGATTATACTATCCTAGTAAATACAAGAAAAATAAGTTAAAAGGGACCTAGCAATACCATCATTCATAAGATGTTATAAGTCTGTTAGGAGCTAATTTGAACCACAAAATCTGAGTTGCTTTTAGTCAAAATATTTTTTTAAAGTCTTTAAAATGCCAAAAATATGGGAACAAACACTAGAAAAGATAAAAGAAAAAGGTCTCAAAAGAGGATTGACTTTGGAGCCGTGCTCCACACCCAATCAGTCACGTGTTAACTTCATGCCTCTGTGCTGGAAGCGGGGGATGCAAAAATGAATGACAGGGTTCCTGCCCTGAAGGCCCTCACCATTTAGTAGGAGATGAGGCTGGCCAACGAACAGCAAAGAGTCAAGGAGATAATTTAGGTCAATAATTTAGAGGGACACACTGGATTTATCTTTGCAGGCAGTAATTCTAAGAATAAGAGCTGCCTTCCTGCCACAGCTAGTATGTGAGCCATTGGAGTTCTCAGGCATGATTCAAATAATGAGTCAAACCAGTCCTCAGAGCAGTTAACTGAAAACATTGCATAGGCTACCAATCTCTGTCCCTCAGGCAGAAAACGACCATACTATGTCTTGACCATTATTGAATTCGGTGGCTTAATGTAATGTTTTCTGGCACATTCTGGGGATTCAGTTTTTAGAAAGTTGCTCCACCACCTGAATATTATTCTGAAATAATAATTATGCTTAATTTAAAATTGCTTTGCTTTGTGATTTTTTTTTTTTTTTTTTAGTGTTGTGTTTAACATTTAGGGTACCGTCCTTCTGTACTAAAAATCATCTCTTAGGGAGTCATCTATTGGTTGCTCTTTGGGCTTTAAAGGAGATGCCTTTCTTTAAGATGGTGGTAGAAGTGGTCACTACAGTACTATTAATTATAATGAATAATATCAGTTAATCATGAGCTTTGTTTGAGTGCCAAGAATGATTCTCAAAGATAGGCTATTCGTTGGTAAATCTCTCATTTTCATAGAGTCTTCCTTACAGTGGGTAATTCTTTCGTTGTCGGTTAGCAGGAGATACAGTACCTCAGGCTTTTTGTTTGTTTGAAATTATTGAAATTGAAATGGTTTGAAATTGAAATGATTTGAGGAGTGCTCAGTGGCTCAGTCGAATAAGCATCTGACTCTTGATTTGGGCTCAGGTCATAATCTCACCGTTGGTGAGATCAAGTCCCACTATTAGCACAGAGCCTACTTGGGATTCTCTTTCTCCCTTTCTTTTTTGCCCTCCCCCCCAAATAAATAAACTTAAAAAAAGAAATCGAAATTATTTGAAATTCTATCTCCTTTCAATGAAAGCTATACTTTTCTATTATAATTAAAAACAGATTTCAGAATGGGCAATGTTTTCAAGGAGCAGCAAGACAGAAGGGATGAATGAAAGAACTGGGGTGCATTTTCTGTAACATGCAAAGAGAAAATGAGAACTAGACACAAAGAAAACATTCAGACTCATTAAAAAATTACTAATGTTTCTCAATCAATGTATTAAGTACCTGCAATCAGTTTTCACCCTTCAAATCAAGAAGGGGCAGTGTAGTCTCTTGGGAGGAGGGGGAGTGGGTGTTAGGAGCTCCTATTTTTCATGCTTCCTGTGCTGTCCTTGCCCAGATGGACCCAGATGCTGGAAAGGTCTCCTGAAATCAGTCAGTGCCTTGATTCCTAGTAGAGTTGCCCCTTAAATATGCGAAATAATATCCCTAATGCTAACAATAGCCAGAGTTTGAATCCAAGAATTCCATGTTGGTCATCTCATGTACCTGAGAGCCCTGGGGAGTCCTCTTCTTACTCATCTGTAATGATATAGAGTATCATCAAGCCTAGCCAAAGTTGTTTCCTTGATAATTATTCCTTGGATATAACCTCCTATGTAGTAGTTGTTGACTTGCCAAATGCAACGCTCACTTTGTACCATGCCTTCATGAACCAAAAAACTATGGTACACGCATAGGAGGTGTTTTGTTGTTTTATTTGTGGGGAAAGAAGCAAAACTCCCAAGGCATCCTATGAGTAAATTACTTCTCTGATAGAAAGTAGTGTCCAAGTCATAACTATAACTAGTGGCATAGTTTTATTCAAGTCATTTCACTTTCTGGACTTCATATGTGCAAAAGTACATATGAATGTGCATACAGCAGTATATTGTGGGAACACAGCAGAAATCGTAAATTGGGAAGTAATCTTAGCTGAATATGCTGAAGCCCATGAATATGGGATATTTGTATTAATTTGGGTTCTATTATCACTTCCATGACTGATTCTTTTTGAGCCCTGGGGCATTTATTCATTCAAATCCATTCATTTGTTCATTCATTCGTTCATTCATTCAGTAAAAATGTATTGTATACTATGGGGCACCTGTGTGGTTCAGTTGGTTGGGCGTCTGACTCTTGATTTCTGCTCAGGTCATGATCTCATGGTTTGTGAGATCGAGCTCAGAGCCTGATTGGGGTTCTCTCTCTCCCTCTTTTGCTGCCCCTTCCACACTCATGACTGTGTGTGTGTGTGTGTGTGTGTGTGTGTGCACGTTCTCTCTCAAAATAAAATAAACTTAAAGGATTATTGTATACTGTCAGGTACTGTCCTAACCTCTGAGAATATAAGATATACAAAAAAGCAGGGCTCTTGACTTCAGAAAGCCTACATTCCAATGAGAAAGATGGACAATAAATACATAAGCAAGTAAGTAAACAAGATAATTGCAGATTGTGAAAAGTGGTTAAGAAAGAAATAGAAAGGGTTATGGGATTGAAGGTAATGGGGCTAATCACTTTCAGGTAGATGCTTGTAGAGATGCCATCTGAGTGAGACTTGACAAATGAAATGCCAAACTTCAGCTTCTCGGCCTGACAAGGTAGAGAGGTTATTCATGTCAGCAATCTGTAAGTGCAAAAATGACCCATTTAGACTGTTTCCCACAGCACATTTTGTGCAAAATGTACAAAATGCCCTTAAGCAGAATAACACAGATGTCAGCCTCAATTTTTAGATTTCCATGGCATCCTCCAGTAGAGTTGGTCCTGGCCATTACCAGTATTAAGCTTAAAAATAAAACTGCCAGTTATTTTACCAGCAAAAGCAGGTTTATTTGGGAATGACAATGAATCACAATTCGGGACAAGCCCCCAGGGCAAAACCATAGGTAAGTCCTGAGAACAAAGGAGAGGAACATTTTTTTTTAGGTTTATTCATTTTTCAGAGACAGAGAGAGGGGGTGAGTAGGGGCAGAGAGGGATGGAGACACAGAATCTGAAGCAGGCTCTAGTTTCTGAGCTGTCAGCACAGAGCCTGATGTGGGGCTGGAACCCACAGACGTGAGACTATGACCTGAGCTGAAGTCAGATGCTTAACTGACTGAGCCACCCAGGTGCTCTGGAGAGGAACACTCTTCTATAGAGGAAAGGAGGAAGTTAGGAGGGCTGTTATAAATTAAAAAGTCCATTGGCGTAAACTGGGCATTTGCAGTATAGTGGCTTTTCATTGGCTGAACAGTGATAGTCTCTCATTGGCTGGGCTGTTGCCAGAGGAGGAGTAAAAACTTTCCTCCTTTTGCTGGGATAGTAAAGTAGTACCATTGTGCAAGATGTCTCTTCCTGTTGGGTCTGCAATTGAGGGGTGGTAGCCCCTGAGAGCTCCCCGCGCTGACCTCCTAACTCCATTCTAATTGGGTTTCCTTTACCAATTTTCACACCAACTGCTCCCTCATTTGGGGAGGGAGGATGCAGGGAGCCCTCTGACTCTGTGGTGCATGTTCTGGCTTCATTAGTCCTGCTCAGACCAGGCTGCAGGCAAAGAAGAAACACCTGCTTAGTCACAGCTGAACTGTGCTGAGAAAAGAGTGACCACCCGCTTCCTTTAGCTCTGCTCACGTTGGCCAACGAGCTTCTGAGCCCATTTGTCATCTCCTGGGAATAGAGCTGACTCAGAGCATTGGCTTCTTGTTTGACCTGGAAACAGCTGGAAACAGAAGGCTTGGATAAAAAGCAGGTGGAGCTGGTGGCTGCCTATGTAATAGGGAAATTTTCTGCCCTGACCTGTCCTCAATGCTTGAAATTTTACCGCTACAAGTTAGCATCCAATCCACTCAGTTTCGAAAGGTTTTTATTTGGCTTTAGTCTTCAGTTTTCTCAATTTTTTGGAGGAGGTAGCCACTCTTTAAATGTTATAATTTAACATCTTAAAAGGGGCTCACAAAAAATTCTATACATAACAAGAGTCAGTTTATAGGTGCCCTATCCAGAATTACCACACCTCTGAAATGACAAATTCATACACTCTACTCTTACAGCATAACTCCTAGTCTTCTGACCCGCCCACTGCATTACTCCCATTACATTGCTCTCTGGCCTCCTGGAGACCTCTCCTGCCATGACTGGTTCACAGTCTCTGTCTGATGTAAGACACAGATAAATGGAATTCAAGGTAGAAGTCCATCAGTCTACGTTTGCTATCTCCACCATTCAGCTTAAGAAATAAAACATTATTATACTCTGTTTTCTCTTCAAATCGTATAAATCTTTCGCCTTTTACTAAAGATTTCCGTGAAGAAATAAAACATTATTGTGGTAGGCTAGCAATGCCTTCCCTCCCAAAGATATCAGCTCCTAATCCCTAAAACCTATAAATGTTAAATTTGGAGAAAAGGTCTTTGCAGATGTGATTAAATTAAGAATCTTGGATGAGGAGATTATCCTGGATCATCTGAATGGGTTCCAAATGTCATCACAAGTGTCCTTATAAGGGAGGTGGCAGAGGGAGATTACACACACACACACACACACACACACACACACACACACACACACTAAGGCCCTGTGAAGACGGAGCAGGAAGAGATTTGAAGACTGGAGTGGTGTGGCCACAAACCAAGGAATGCCAGCAGCCACCAGAAGCTGGAAAAGGTAAGGAAGAGATTTTCTTCTAGAGCCTCTAGAAGGAGCATGGCCCTGCCTACACCTTCATTCTGGCTCAGTGATCTCGATTTTGGACTTTAGGCCTTCAGAACTGTGAGGAAATAAATTTTGGTTGTTATAAGTCACCAAATTTGAAATAATTTCTTACAGCAGCCACAGAAAATTAATACAATTACCAATGCAGTGGAAGCTACTGGTGTTTCCCTACCCACCTGCAACCCACTCCTTCTACCTTAGGAGGTAACTAAGACTTTGAATTTGGCATTTATAATTCTCTGAATTTCATACTTTTATTAGATATGTATGTATTCTGAAGTAATGTCATTTTGTGTATCGTATTCTCCTGTATCCTTCCACATTTTGCTTTTATACTTCTGCATATCCTTTGTTTATATGTGTAAATATGTATTATAAATTATATATAATGACACGTTGCTCTAGTTCATTTTTACTGTTGCATAGTATTCCATTGTGTGTGTGTGTGTGTGTGTGTGTGTGTGTGTGTATGTTTGTGTGTGTGTGTGCACGCATACATCTCAATTTTAAAATCAATTCTTCTGGGAGCACTTGGGTGGCTCAGTTAAGCATCTGACTTCAGCTCAGGTCATGATCTAGAGGTCTGTGGGTCCCAGACCCACAATGGGCTCTGTGCTGACAGCTCAGAGCCTGGAGCCTGCTTCGGATTCTGTGTCTGTCTCTCTCTCTCTGCCCCTCCTCTCCTTGCACTCTGTCTCTCTCTCTCTCTCTCAAAAATAAATAAACATTAAAAAACAAGATAAAATGATCAAAGCCCATTAAAAAAATAAAATCAATTCTTCTGTTGATGGATATTTCGGTTGTTTATAGTTTTTCAGTCTTTCAGGCAGTGATACAATGAAGATCTTTGCACAGGCCTTCTTCTGCTCATGTGTAGGAGTGTTTCTAGAATAGTTACCAGAGAATAGAATTACTAGGTGAAAGGTTGTATCATCCTCAGTCACGCTAGATATTGCCAGTAAAAGTGCCAATGTACACTTGGTGGGTTGGATTTTGACAGCAGGAGATTTCAATAAGGGGACTGGTGTGGGCCTGAGAAACACAGCTAGTGGTAGCTAGTCGGTTCTGTTTGACAAAGCAGCAGGTCCCGTTTGAGGCATGAAAGCAAATCTGAATTTCCTGCGGGGACTTTCTGCAATCTTTGCCCTCTTCTGCCCGCTCTCTCCCCGTTCTGGGATGTCTTCCCTAGAAGCTGATCTAATCTCTCGGGTAACTGTGGCATGCCTCGGTTGAGACCAGTGGACTGGGAGCCTGAGGAGCAAAGGGAGGAGGGGCAGGGAAACTGGGCTGGAAGGGCCACGGGAGGGGAGGCCTGAGGTGTCAGCCAGGAGACCGCAATCAGGCAGCACTTGAAGTCTCTAAGCAGAAGTGAGCACCTGCCACTCTGCAGGTGTCCGGAGGCATCGGGAGGGCTTCAGCACCTGAGGTCAAGAGATTTGGAATAAAGGTCTGCATGGTTGACCATGTGTATCAAGGATTGGCCTTTGATAACACTTTCCTCAAGTCCCCTTCGAACCGTGCTCACTGAGAGAGTCACTTTATAATTCAGTGAGCTGCTGCTTTGCCTGCATCTCTGGGTGCACTGAACGTGCTGAAGTGTCGGCTGAAGGCTGACATTTTATATTTGAATTATAATTGGCAGTCCAGGAAAATTCAGGAGAGTTAAATGTCATACATCCAATGCATTTATAGAATGTAACATGTTATAAGAGTAATAAAATATGTACTGAACATTTTATGCATCCAAATAACGTACAGCATGAAAAAAGACATGTGTATTGATTAAAAAACAGGGCAAAGTGTGTATGTGTGTGCCCGCGTGTACACTGATAAGGATTAGAAGACACAAAACAATGCCAAGAGTTGGTCTTTTAAGTTTATGGCTCATTTTCCCTATAAAGATACGGGTACTTTCTCTTTCTTTTTTTTTTTTTTTTTGTTTTTAATTTTTTTTTTTAATGTTTATTCATTTTTGGGAGAGAGAGACCAAGTGCAAGCAGGGGAGGGGCAGAAAGAGAGGGAGACACAGAATCCGAAGCTGGTTCCAGGCTCTGAGCTGTCAGCACAGAGCCCGACGCGGGGCTCGAACTCACGGGGGCTGTGAGATCATGACCTGAGCTGAAGTCCTACGTTTAATGACGCTTAACTGACTCAGTCGCCCAGGCGTCCCGGCACTTTCTCCTTCTTAGCAAAAAATTGCTCTTTATTAACCATGTCCAAAACTATAGAACTATAAACATTTGACCTGTAAGAGTCCTTGGAGATACCTCATCTAGGTCAGCTCTTTCAGTGACAGGCAGGTGAGGAGACAAGCCTGACGGGGGGAGGAGGTCTGCTAGAGTAAGCCGCTAACACACCTGGGGCTGGGGTCAGTGCTAGATCCCATCCCAGTGCACTTCCCACCATGGGACCTCTTAGCATGTCAGCCCATTCAGATCACCTCATTTTGCTGGAAAATGTTTGATAACTCTTGATGAGTCTATTTTCATTTAATATTTGGTATTCAGTCAAAAAACTGATTTTAGCAGAAAAGTTGACCATATTTAACAAAATATTTTAAAATTTTAATAGTTTCTTATAATTATCATGGTGACAGTGATTGCATTTTTGGGGAAATCTTATAAAATTACAAAATGTGTAGACAACTGTGCAAATACGAACTTTCTAAATTACTTGATATCCTCCTCCATGTCTCCTAGAAATAAACAGAGGACCTTGTTAATAGTAAATAAAGATTGCTTTAATAACATACCCTATATTCACACAACAAGCCATCATCTCAAATGTATGGGATTACAGTGGGATGGGAGTCCAGAAAGGCCTCAAAGTCTGAAGTAGTTACTGGAAGAAGAAGCCTATTTCTTGCCATTGGTGCTAGACTTGCCAGAGGGTCAGGCTGAACTAGAAGGAAGTTTTAGGGTCCAAAGTTTTAGGGCCCTTACTACAAGCACCCACAACAAAAATAAAAAAGGAGGAAACCACTTTGAATTCCAGCACTCTCACACGGTAATTTCTTTCATTTCCCCTGTTCACTTTTAGTCCTTCATTTTATGTAACTATAAATACAACATCATTACAACGCTACATTCTTTTTTCACTCCACGTTATACCGTGAACACTTTTGTCTTAGTGCTATTTTGGTTGCAAGGAACATTCACTCAGTCAAGTTAAATTACCTCAAAAAAAAAAAAAAAAAAGTGTGTGTGTGGCTAATGTCACAGAAATCCAAGGACAGGAACCTAAGTCAGCTAAGCGCCCCAAGACTTGGGAGGAGGACTTGGGAAGGCAAGTGATCAGCTACTGGAGCGGCTCTGTTAGGCGCTTGGGGTGGGGTCTCTGCCCACCTCTGCACTTCTGTTCCACACTCTCCTAATTTGAGTCATGCATCACCAACAATAGCCGCCCCAAACAACATGACTTTACAGTTCCAGAGTTTTTAATCATTCTTTCTCCAGATCTCTGGACGTCAAATCCTGATTTCATGGAGCTAATTTATCTTTTCTGTCTTGTGAGGCCACAGAGACAGAGGTTTCTGCCCAACCTGTGGACTGGCTGTCACTAGCTCAGGCGGACGCACCTTGGTTCAATCGGGGGTGGCTCAGAGGCACGACCTCCAGATACTAGCCCTCCAGGCAGCAAGGCCGTAGGCAGGTGCCCCCACCCTCAAGCAGAGCGTGTGGGTGGACAGGTAGCAGCTCTCGTGTGGCTGCCTAGCCTTCATAACTACCAACTTTAATGAACATACAACATTAATTCTGTTCTGCCATTTACGATCCCATTTCCTCTTAGTATTAGCCTTAATTGAGCTCCTTTCGGTTTGGGGACTGCTACAAGTAAAACGATGACGAACATTATTGTGCATGCTTCTTCCCTTTCATCTGGATTGTATCAAAAAATCTTTCAATTACCTAGAAATTACATTTTCTGGGCACCTTCAGGATATAGAACATAACCTTATGTTTTTTTGTTCAAAAAGTACCTGAAAAAAATGAAAAAAAAAAAAAAAAAAAAAAGAAAAGTACCTGTATTTACTAGAGACTTATACATAGGTAGTTATGGGCAAATTAAGAGGATGTGGTATCTGGGGTTTGCTTCAAACACCCTAGGAAAAATATTGGGGGGCACCGGTGATAGCCGAAGCGAAACTGGTGACATGTTGATGACTGTTAGAGCTGACAGTGGGTATGTGGGGATTTACTCTCTACTATTGTCTCTGTTTTGCTGATTATCTGACTTCTCTTCTCTTCCTCTACCTTCTGAATTTTTTGCTCTTTCCCCCAGGTTTCCTCAAGTTACTTGGTGCCCACATGCTTCCCTCTGGATTCCCAAAAGTTTTTGTCAGGTTTAGTCACCCCTGATACCTGCTTCATGGTTTCCTTTTCCTTGACTGGAAAACTCAAGCCCGTCCATCTACACATTCAGTCAGTACTTCATTCACATACACACTCTGAGTCTATGTGTTGGGCAAGACACTGTAAAAGGGACAAACTGTAGTCACCTTCATGGTCTTTGATGTGCCTCTGCTGTTAAGAGGAATGCAGTCATAACTTATTTTGTACCATGAGCTGAAAGACGGGCAGCTTAACACTCTTGGGAGTAACCGTATTTGAGAAGAGGAGCCAGCAAGAGGAGCGTGATATAGCACAGGGCTCAAGAGCAGGCAAAGCTGGGAGACAGGATCGGCTTTGGTACCTACCGCCCCCTTCCTGCCTTTCTGCCAGGTAGTTTTCAGAACCGGAAGCTACAATTTGAGGTCGCATTTATGTAACAAAAGGAAAATTGTACATATTGAGATCCTTGGGATTTTTGTAACCGTTAAAACATTAAGGAGTCTCACATGCTCAAGGAAACTCATACTTTATGATCATGCTGAAAAAGCCAAAATCTAATCAAATGGCTTAATTTCGGAGTCCTTACCCAAAGCCTTCGTAGATTATAAATGCCATGTGAACTAAGTGAAACTGCAGGGTGATAATTCTGAGGTCTTTCCGCTTTTAAAAGTCATAATGCAAAAAAAAAAAAAAAAACCCAAAAACCCAAAAAACCAAAAACAGCAACAACAACAACAAAACAACAACTCAAGGTGGTTCCTGATTGTCCGAAGTTGGAACACCCAGAGGTGGGGCTGCACTCCTCAGCTTGGATTATACTTGCATCTTTACTTGTCAGTCTCCTTTGCTAGACTGTAAGCTTCCACAGGATGACAGGGTTCTAGATTTTTCAATGCCCAGAATGCAGTTGGGCCTCGGTAAATATCCATTGAATGAGAGACCCAAAAAAAGTTGATTTTCTAAAAAACAAAAAAATCTCCATAGCCTTCTCCCTTATAGATTCTCTCCTGCACAGACACCAAGATGGTCCCACTCTTTAGCCTGACTCTGAAGACCTCCTGATGAGAAAGTAAATACTTCAGAGAAACTGCCTGTCAGAGACTCAGAAAACCCAGATGATTCCCCCAAAAGGAGTGCCTACTGGTGGCACCTGGGTGGCTCAGTCGGTTAAGCGTCTGACTTCAGCTCAGGTCATGATCTCGTGGGCGATGGTCTGTGAGTTCGAGCCCCGCATCAGGCTCTGTGCTGACAGCTCAGAGCCTGGAGCCTGCTTCAGATTCTGTGTCTCCCTCTCTCTCTGCCCCTCCCCCGCTCATGTTCTGTCTCTCTTTCTCTCTCTCTCTCAGGAATGAATAAATGTTAAAAAAAAAAAAAAAAAAGAGTGTCTACTGTAGGATGTGGCACCTGGACTCAGGTCACCCATAATAGGCCTTTGCGGTCTGCTTTCTCTTTCCAGAAACAGGATTGTTCTCTTTAAACTTAAACTGTACAGTGCTTTGTTTCTTTCAACAGAACTGTTCATGGATCTCCAAACATAAGCATATAATTGAAAACCCACAATAATCAATTCAGAATCTACTGTGAGCACAGCAGGTCAGCAACAAGTTTATTATTAGACTGGCAAGGTAACATGGTACATGGCTAAGTGTTTGGGCCAGCGTTCCTTGACTTTCTCTCCACAGGCTTCTGCTTTCAAATTTCCCCTCTGGTGTTTGCAATGTTGCTGTGGTTGGTTTGTCTTTATGAAGGGTGGGGTGGGGGGAAGCAAAGCAAAAGAAGTAACATTGAGTGAAGGCAGGTTCCCTTTAGAGCCTCTTACAGTGGCTCAGGGCAGTTCACCTGATCTGTGATAGTCATTTTTTCTATGTCAATTTCATTAGAAGTCAAGATATCTTTTAGATAGGTCACTGTTTCTGGAGGGAGATAAGGGTTTCTTCCCAAGATCCAAACATGATCCATGTGAAAAAGCCAGACGATTGTGGTACAGGAGTACACGAGGGCGTAGTTCTCATAGTCGGTGGCCAGGACCCAGTATGGAGCAGATGGCATCACTGAGAACCAGAGGAGAGCAGTATTAAGAGGGACCAGGACAAGAGGAACCTTCATCTCCGGGACCCTGGAAGCCAGGATCCTAGTTCTTCTACTGTAGTAGAACTTAAAAAAAATTAAAAAAAAATTTTTTTTTAATGTTTTATTTATTTTGAAGACAGAGAGAGACAGAGCATGAGTGGGGGTGGAGCAGACAGAGAGGGAGACATAGAATCTGAAGCAGGCTCCAGGCTCTGGGCTGTCAGCACAGAGCCTGACATGGGGCTCGAACTCACAAACTGTGAGATCATGACCTGGGCCGAAGTCGGACGCTCAACCGACTAAGCCACCCGGGCGTCCCCCCAATTTTTTTTTTTAAATGTTTATTTATTTTTGAGAGAGAGAGACAAAGAGAGTAAGCAAGAGCGGGGCAGAGAGAGGGAGACAGAATCTGAAGCAAGTTCCATGCTCTGAGCTCTCAGTACAGAGCCCGATATGGGACTCCAACCCATGAACCGTGAGATCATGACCTGAGCTGAAGCCGGACACTTAACCAACTGGGCCACCCAGGCACCCCAAGAGTAGTGGTTCTTAATTCTGGCTTTATGTGGGAATCTTATGGGAACTTTGACAAATACTAGGCCATGTTTCTCCAGACTGATGTGGAGGTGGTTGGTACTCTTGAAGGCTCCCCCATGATTCTAATGTGCAGCCAAAGCTTAGAGCCATCCTTCTGGATCCTTCTTCCCTGATAACACATCAGTCTGCAGAAAGCCACAGTAATGGAGTGTTTTGCCAGACCTCTTAGACTAACAGGCTGCACTTAGCACCAGTACGTATGGAGGCACCACTTAGCTAAGTGGAGTTAAGATGGCAAGGTCAGGGGCCCCCAGGCTTTCCAAGTCTGTACTTCCCAATTTCCTCTAGAACCTGTCTGAGAAAGGAAGTAAGGGCTAATGTTGGTGTGTTTATTTTCTTTCTGTATGACCTTCGAAAGTTCTTTTGCTCTCAAGAATATGGTAAATCAGGTGGTAACAGGTTATAAACTCCTCCTCACAAGGGGCCCATGAAGATTCATTGACAGAGGTCTGCACAGTGTTGAAAGCTTAGCCTTAAAGGGTCCTTACAACAAGAGAGGGAGGATTTACCTTCTCCGTTTGAATCCAGAGACTTCCTCTGTGAACTTGACCTCCACAGCCAAGGTCCAAGCCAAGGAAATGTCATAGCCCAACTTGTTAAAGTTAAGTGGAAAATGGGCCCAAATGGGAGAAAGCTGTGAACTGACCCCATAAGAACAAAAGATTTGGACACAATCTGCTTTCTTGGGTTTCAAGCAACCCACCTCCTCCACTCAAAAATCATCCCTCTCTTTGCTAAGTCAAACCAGATCTCAGCACTCGTGAATGACCATGAGAAGCTGGACAAAAGAGGCAGGGTGTAAGAGATTAGAACTTGGCTGGGTGTCAGGGACCCAGCTGGTTATCAGGACAACACAAGAGGGCTAGTCCAGATGACCACCCACTGAGGTCCCTCCTACCTCTGACTTTCTACCTGTTTATAAATATGAAAACAGAAGGACAGTTGGAGGACATCTGGACAGAAGCCTGCACAAGGCTACAGGGCCCACACTGAGTGGGCCCTGACTTACCTTTCTAGCACCATTGGTGCCTGCCTGCCGGGCTCACTATTGAGAGCTTGTATTCATCACAGATCTGCGACCTTTGAATTTCCACTGCTTTGTGTGTTCCCAGCTGGACTGGGAACTCTGCAACCCTGAGTGGTTTGGGGGAAATATGTCTTCCAACCTCTTCCTGCCAAGGCGACGCGCCCCGCCTGCACAGAGCCACACATTCACACGCCGTCTTCCTCCCACAGGGTCTAGCTCTCAAGCATACATTTACCCAGACATTTCCTCATAGCAAAGAAAACTTCCACATCTCTTTATTATCTGAAAACTCTGACCGTTTCCTACTGCTTATGGAAGGCACGTCAACCCATTACATGGCTTTTGAGGCTCTTCCCAGTCTTGTCTTGTGCTCCATGTACCCGCCCATCCTCTAGGCTTCTCTCTCCAGACCTTTCCTCAAGCCATTCCTCCTCCTGGGAAAGCCTTTCCCGTAGTCTCCTCCACACCCTGGAAGACCCAATGCAAACACCTGATCCCTTCAACCAGAGTGAATCTCTTCCTCCTCTGTTTCCTCTGCCAGCAGCTCCTGCCTCCTTTAGCTCCTGTTACAGGCCTCCTTGTGAAGGTCGTGCACATAGTATTTGGCCTTCACTTCCATCCCCCCTTCCTCAGTGGAGAGTTTGGGAGACCTTCGTTTTGGTCCCAACTCTGCCTCTAAATGGTCTAGCGACCTTGCCTATATCACCTAGCTTTTCTGCACTTTGACGTTCTTCTTTGTAAAAATAACAAGAAAGGCTGAGATGCACAAAGTCCCTTACAGTTTACAGAGCATGTGCTATCTCATTTACCCTTAGAATACTGGGCGCAAAAGTGAAGTTAGTTGCCCATGGTCACATGTGCGGGAAGAATTATTTTCATCTCCCAGCATTCCTATGTTGGTCTATAAAATAAGAACTTCCTCACTGCCCTACTCTAGGGACTTGAAGGGGGAGCGGGCTGGGGGACAGTGATTCTTCTTACCGCTGTGACTGCGGTGTCTGCCCCTTGGGTGGGGAGAGGGGCCCTGAAGCACTCTCGGTAAAAGAAAGTCTCACATTTCTGAGCGGGCTTCTGCCGTGTACCTATATCAACAGTAAACTAAAAATTTGGTGCTTTCTCTGTTGTCTGTGTCCTTTCCCCAGTTAAGCCAGAGCTCAGAGGACAAATGCTCGTGATCAAACATCTCTCAGGGAACCCTAAAGTGTGGTGAGAAAGTGGCAGATAGAGCCAGGGCTCAAACTTACCTTCACTCTTGTCATCTCTTGTGTCCAAGCCTTTGCACATGTGAATTGTTCTGCTGATAATACCACTACTAACAACTAACTACTACTGGCTACTAATATTTCAGGCCTCCATTCCCTCTGGGAAACTAGTCTAGGCTGGTGCCCTACTGCTCTCCCCGGGTGCTACAATTTGTGCTGCCTTTATTGAAACACGGTAGTTTTACAGTAACTTGCCTGCATACTTGTCAGTATCCACATGGGATATAAGCCTCTCAGGGCCAAGGGCCAGCTCTGTCTTGCTCATCATCACATCTTTGGTGCCTAGACCCAAGCATGGCACATAGTAGGTGCTCAACAAAGTATTATGCATTGAGTCACTATAGGTGACACTATAGGTGACACTCAGATGTGACAGGAGTGTTTCAACCCAGGGCTCTAGCCTTTGGTTTGCATATCTCCTATCCCTGAAACCTCCTGAGAGAAGTGAATACTTACACCAGAAAAACTTAACTCCCAGCTTGGCAGGCTCTGTGAGGTTGGCCTGGGTGGCTTCACCTTCAATTTGATTCACAGTTCCATCCGGTCTGCAACGAGTTAAAACAAAACAAACAAAACAAAACAAAACAAAACAAAACAAAACGTCTTAATTCAATGGAAGCCAAAAATCAATGAAAGGCCACTAAGCATCAGGGTGGCCAAGATTGTGATTTCTGGTTAGGGAGGCTCTTTCCTTTGTCACTGTCTCTGAGACCAAGCGGAGGAAGATGGCCCTGGGTGATAAGAAGCAATAACTGAAATGCTCCAGGACTGGATGATATGTTAGGCCCTAACATTTCTGTGCTGTGTTTTGAGTCCTACAAGGCCATTTCCTGCTCTCAGGCTGCAGAGGGAGGGAGTAAAAGAGAAGGGAACACAAACAAAACAACCCTATACACCAAGAAGATTTACTTCTTTAAAAATGAGAATGGGCCAAAGGGAAAAACAAGGACTGACATGATTACTCAAAGTCTGGAGATCTGCACGCTTTCCTTGCCCTTGGGGCCTCAGTGACATCATATGACATCATCTGACCCATAAAGCCATCCATACACCTGAGCTCTGAGACCCCTATCCAGGCCTGCAAGCTTCTGACTGAGTATGGGAGATTTCAACATAGGCCAGGTAAAAGCAGGCAGTGAGGAAATATTAACCTCATCTCAGTGATTCTCAGAGACATTAAATGTGCAGAAATGCACATCTTGCAACAAATGCCACCTTACAATTCGCAGTGTCATTTCTTTCTTAGTGGTATATAAAATGGTAGTGTATCTTAAAAGTGATGGTCTTCGATTGGATGAAATACTTTCACTCTTTTGAAAGAGTGGCTCCAGGTTTTGGCAACTCCCAATGACTCTGTGGACCTGGGGGAGAGGGGAAATGCCTGGGGATGGAGGCACTGAGGGGAGGGCGCTCACATATCACAGTGCTCTTCCTAGGAAGCTGACAGAGGAGGAGCCTGTTCATCAGTCCTCAAGGGGGCACAGAACAAAAGTTAGAGCAACAGTGTGTGTTAGAAAGTCAGTAGGCTATGGTTAGTGGTGACAGATGTCCCAGAAACCAGATAATAAGCAACAGGTAAGGAAGGATGAGAAATGTATCCTGGATGCATAGTCTGTTTATCATCAAGTAGGGCTGGGAACCATCCCTTCCTCTGTCACCTGAAACTCAGCTGGGAGAACAGGAAGATGGTCCATTTCTATCTGCATGCAGTTGCTTAGCAACAAACCAGCCTCTTCTCGGCAGACTTTCCTGCTTTTCATCATCATTTATGTTTTGGCCAGAACAGTTTTCAAAACACCAGTCTCTGATCGTAAATGCACAATTTGTTCATGGGAAAAATACATTTGTATTTTCAAGGGTCTCAGCAGATTAATAGTAATACATAGTATTAATTAAATAATTACTACTCACCAAACACCCTGTTACACCCTGTTCTAAGCAATTTACATGTGTTACCTCATCTGACGCTCACAAAGCCCTATGCAGGGAGGTTCTATGATTAATGTCACTTTACTGAGAGGAAACTGAGACCTAGAGTATTAGCATAACTAACCTAAGATCACATCATTAGTAACTGGCAGAACCAGGATTTGAAATGGGGCAGCCTAACTCCAAAGCCTGAGCCCTTCGGCTCCCAGCCCCGTGCCAGCTGCTTTTGCCCTCAAATTCTCTGACACTGGCTAAGAGTACTTTGCTCAGACTCCGTGCTGTGCCTCTGCCCATCCTGTAGTATTCCTGAAGGGAGAAGCCATACCACGCTCCTGAACCAGCAAACCTTTCTCCATGTGCCCTTGTATCTTAAACAAACGTGACCCTACAGGCAGAGCAACCTAATACTCAAGATACAGTTAAAGAGGACTCCTGGCCGGCTCCGAAGGAGAGGTGGAAAAATCTCGTGGGTTTTGAGATCAACGTCACTGTCTGACTCTTGGTCATAGAATGGGACAAAATATTTGAAATGAAGTCATTGCAACTTTAGATGGAGGTCTGCATCTCAATCCTTCTCTGGGCTCTAAAATAATCTGTTTTTATCTTTAGAGGCCCTTGAGATTCTTAACTTTATTTCTATGGTTTATGAAGGCAGGGAGTCAACCCACTTATGTTCTCTGGCTCACAGAAAGCTTAGTGGATAACAAGATGGCCACACAAAGCCTCTCGGAGCCTGAGTAACTTCCATGCTGGGTTATAATTGTTTTCTGGGACTTGAGCACAGTTCTCAGGTCCTGTAGGGAACAAGAAGGACAGCCCTTCACCCCAGCCTTTCTTCCATTTGTCTTCTGTTCTCTTCCCCATTTCACTTCTCCCTGGGTTTGAATCTTAGCTTTGTTGCTTACAAGCTGTGTGGCCCTTGGGCAAATTACTTTCCCTCTCTGTACCTCAGTTTCCTCATCTATAACTGTGGGGTTGATAATAGTACCTACCTCAGGGTTGTTATGGGCATTAAATAAACATATATATTCATTTACATATATACATATATGTACACACATGTATATGTATATATACATACACATACAGAACAGTGCCTTGCATTTAGGAAATACTTAGCATTTGTTACTATTGTTTATTGTTGCTCTTATCTTTGTTGATAGAAGGTTGGTAGGAGCTCTTTCTGTGGCTTTTTAAAGTTTCTGTTTGCTTTCTAAAGTATGAATTCTCATATCAAATAGAAATCTGTATTTCAGTATCAGAAAAGTATACTTCTATAGGCGATCCTGTTCCCATAACCTAGAACGTGACCATGTATTTGATTCTTGCTTAACAAGAAAAGGAGTTTTCTAATAGTTAAAGCTGTCTGGAGATGAAATAAATTGTCACGGAAGGCAATGAGCTCCCAGTTCCCGGAAGGAGTCAGGTAGAGCTGGATGTCTTCTGTTAGTAGATAATATAGAAAGGGCTTCGTTCTTAGTTTGGAGATCAGATGAGATGGTCCCCCTCCCCACCCCCCTTGTGCCCCCTCCCCCTCGTCCTTTGCTACCAGAGTATCTATTTTGCTATGAGAGCAGGAACCCTGCAGTTTGGATTCCCATTGAGTTCCTAGTGCCTCTCACAGGGAGCACACATATAATAAGTACACAACACTCAAGGGAGTCCACAATACAAAAAGATGCTCAGCAAGTGGTCATGGAAATAAATGAGTGGCTTCTCGTCCCCACCATTCTGCTTGCCAAAAACTTTCATCTTAGGACCTGCTGTGAGCAGGCAGGGCAGACCCAGCAACATCTGCACCACCCCCCTCAACGAGATCGCAAGGACACCCAGTCGCCCCAGGACAAGTCTCTGCAGGCTGGCTCCAGGACTGTGTTGCTTTTGAAACCACAGCCACTCACCTCAACTCCTGGTTTATCACTTTGATGTTTCCGTTTTCCATTAGCGAGTAGTTGGCTTGGATGCAACTTCCCTTCTCAAAGCTCACTGGGATCTTCTCAATTTCATACCATCGTCCAAGATACTGCAGAGGTAACAAGAAGCAGAGAAAACCCCATGGCTCTCTGGGGACCTGCAAACTCTTCCCTATTGTTGCCTTTTAGAGCAGAGCCCTTTCCTGGGGAAACCAAGCAAAATGGGCTGCATTGTTCTGACAGCAACTGAGCAAGATATTGATTCAAATGAGAGTAAGTGAATCGGATGTGCAGGCATTGGTTGAATGCCACATTTTATTCCTAAAGTGCTCTTTATTTAGATATGCTGTCAGTGGCCCCTCCAGCCAAAATCTATGTGAAATTCTAAACTCTGTGAAAGAGAGCGAGCAGTCCAGATGATGGAAGGTGCCATCTCAGACATTTTGTGATTCTACGAGGCATCTTTGAGTTGTGTGCAAGTCAGATATTTTCACTGTGGGGAACTGGGACTCCAGAGTTGGTTGCATTCTCCTCATAAGACCTCGCACAGGGAGGTGGACACAAAAGCTTTTGGCAGGTGATCAGGACTTAGAAGACTGATACCACAGGGGGTATGGTCTCAGTTCATAACTTCGTGTACAGAGTCAACTCTAAAGAAGTGCGCATTGTTGTGGGGGAGGGGGAGAAAGGTATGTTCACCGTTCCATGCGTCACCTTGCATGGAGATTGCTCCAATTTACAACCTTCGTGGAGGGCAATTTGGCAATATCTAGCAAAGCAATTTCACTTCTGGAAATGTAACCTCCGGATAATAATAAGAAGAAATGATGCATATGTGAGGTTATTTGTTGTGGTACTATTGTAAGAACAAAATACGGGAAACTAGAGTCTGAGCATTTGTAGGGGACTAGGTAAATAAATTATGGCACATCCATATAATGGAATGTTATACACCCTCTTTTAAAGGAGTCATATGCGGGGCGCCTGGGTGGCTCTGTCGGTTGAGTGTTGGACTTCGCCTCAGGTCATGATCTCACGGTTTGTGGGCTCTGTGCTGTCAGCCTGGAGCCTGGAGCCTACTTCGGATTCTGTGTCTCCCTCTCTCTCTGCCCCTTCCCAGCTCATGCTTGGTCTCTCTCTCTCTCTCTCTCAGTCTCTCAAAAATAAATAAACATTAAAAAAAATTTTAAGGAGTCCTATGCAATTATCTCCAAGATACATACAATGGAAAAAGAGCTAGGTGAAAAATAGTGTATTTGTAAAAATGGGGGGAAATATTATTATATTCATTTTCTATTGCTGCTGTAACAATTTACCAGAAGCCTAAAACAACCCAAATTTATGGTCTCACAGGTCTGTACATCGAGTGAGTTTGGTTAAAATCAAGGTGTTGGCAGGGCTGTGTTCCTTCCTACAGGCTCTAGAGGACTCTGTCTTCTTGCCTTGTCCGAGTTGTTGACGCCACCCGCATTTTTTGGGTTGTGAACTCCTTCCTCCATCTTCAGAGCCAGCAAATGCAGGTGAAAGTCTTTTCACATTGCATCTCTCTGATTCTTGTTCCATTGTCACACCTCTCTGACTACAGTTGGGGAAGGTTCTCTGCTTTCAATGATTAGATTGGTCCTTTCTGGATAACCCAGGCCATGCCTGCCATCTCCAAGTCTATAACTTTAATCACATCAGCAAACCCGCCTTTCCATGTACGGTGGCACAGTCACAGGTTGCAGGCATTAGGGTGAGGGCATCGTTCTGCCTACCGCAGTTATGTATGTATTCGTGAACATATACATTCGCTCCCAAAAGATACACAATTAAATGATTTTACTGGTTGCTACTGGGGAAGGAAACTGAGGTAGGAGGGGAAAAGGGGTAGGAGAAGAGCTTCATTGTATGTTCTCTGGCACCTTTAGGATTTTGATCCATGTGACCATATTTACTTAGTCAAAATATTAATTGAAAGTATTTTTAAATTTAAAAATGTATTACTCAACAAAAGAAAATCAGAGACGCACTCACCTTCAAAAAGTGAGAATTGGAAATGAGAGTACTGCAAACAGGTGGCAGTACGGCTTCGGTCACATGGCTCTTTGCTCAAATATATACCCACGTTTATGACCTAAAATTTCCACTCACTTATTAAAGGCACATCTTTCAATTAAAACCACTGAAATTAACATTCATTGAAAGCACCAAAAAAATACGGTTAAAGGTCAGTTGGTTTCATAGGCATTCTCAAAAACACACTCCATTTTATACAGAGCATTTAAAATGGTTCTATTATTGTTAAGGTGACTTCAGTGCTCCATAATTAAAACTGAGGAAGCATGATTTTCTAGAAAAGGGGAAACTGAAAGGTGGCAGATTGCTTTTTATGTCACGCTCCCTTATAATTTCACGATATTTTTGTGAAAACCTTTTCACGTTTGTGGGTCCCAGTTTCTCTATCCATGTAAGAAGAATGCAATGTTTAAAATGAATCCTGTATGGGAATGCAAGCTGGTGCAGCCACTCTGGAAAACAGTATGGAGGTTCCTCAAAAAACTAAAAATAGAACTACTCTACGACCCAGCAATTGCACTACTAGGCATTTATCCACGGGATACAGGTGTGCTGTTTCGAAGGGACACATGTACCCCCATGTTTATAGCAGCACTATCAACAATAGCCAAAGTATGGAAAGAGCCCAAATGTCCATCGATGGATGAATGGATAAAGAAGATGTGCTATATATACATACAATGGAGTATTACTCAGCAATCAAAAAGAATGAAATCTTGCCATTTGCAACTACGTGGATGGAACTCGAGGGTATTATGCTAAGTGAAATTAGTCAGAGAAAGACAAAAATCCTATGACTTCACTCATATGAGGACTTTAAGAGACAAAACAAATGACCATAAGGGAAGGGAAACAAAAATAATATAAAAACAGGGAGGGGGACAAAACAGGAGACTCATAAATATGGAGAACAAACTGAGGGTTACTGGAGGGGTTGTGGGAGGGGGGATGGGCTAAATGGGTAAGGGGCATTAAGGAATCTACTCCTGAAATCATTGTTGCACTATATGCTAACTAATTTGGATGTAAATTTTTAAAAATGTTTTTATTTATTTTTGAGACAGAGAGAGACAGAGCATGAGCACGGGAGGGGCAGAGAGAGAGAGGGAGACACAGAATCCGAAGCAGGCTCCAGGCTCCGAGCTGTCAGCACAGAGCCCGACGCGGGGCTCAAACTCACAGACTGTGAGGTCATGACCTGAGCTGAAGTTGGATGTTTAACTGTCTGAGCCACCCAGGCACCCCGTAAATTTTAAAAAATAAAAAATAAAATAAAAAAAAATGAATCCTGTAAAGGAAGAGGTAAAACTATCTCTATTTCCAGATACATGATTTTGTGTATAAAAAATCCTAAGGAATCCACACACACACACAAACTATTAGAACTAATAAATGAAGCTAGCAAGGTTAAGGGATACAAGATCAATATACAGACACCAAATAGCTTTCTACACTTAAAATGAACACTCTGTAAATTATGAAAATTCCATTTACAATAGCATCAAAAGAATAAAATACTTAGGAATAAGTATTTAACCAAAGAAACACAAAACTTATACTCTGAAAACTATGAAATATTGTTGAAAGAAATTTAATAAGACCTAAATAAACAAGAAATTAAATGGAAAGATAACCTATGTTCAGGGATTGGGAGGCTTAAAATTGTTAAGATGACAATATTCTCCAGATAGATCTAGATTCAATGCATTCTCTATTAAAACAACAACAACAACAACAACAACAACAACACAAAACGAAACTCTGCATCTTCACTAAATTGACAAACAGATCCTAAAATTCATATGGAAATGCGAAGGACTTAGAATAGCCAGAAGAATACAGTTGGAGGCGTCATATATTCTAATTTCAAAACTTACTACAAAGCTATAGTAATCAATACTGTATAGCACTGGCATAAAGATAGACACATAAAACAATAAAATAGAATTGAGAGTCTAAAAATAAGCTGTTACATAAATGTCCAATTGATTTTCAACAAGGATGCCAAGACTGTTCGATGGGGAAAGAATAGTCTTCTCAGCAAATAGTTCTGGGCAACTGAATATCCACTGGCAAAATAATAAAGTTGGACTTCTTTTTTTTTTTTTTTTTAATTTTTTTAATTATTTTTTTTTAACGTTTATTTATTTTTGAGACAGAGAGAGGCAGAGCATGAACGGGGGAGGGGCAGAGAGAGAGGGAGACACAGAATCGGAAGCAGGCTCCAGGCTCTGAGCCATCAGCCCAGAGCCCGATGCGGGGCTCGAACCCACGGACCGCGAGATCGTGACCTGCGCTGAAGTCGGAGGCTTAACCGACTGAGCCACCCAGGCGCCCCAATAAAGTTGGACTTCTATATCACACTATATAAAAAGTTTAACTCAAAATGGATCATGAAATTAAATGTAAGGATTAAAACTATAAATCTCTTATAAGAAAATACAGAAATAAAAATCATAACCTTGCATTAGGCAATGGTGTTTTAGATACCAAAAGTATAAGCAAGAAAGGAGAAAAATAGATAAATTGGACTCCGTTAATATTGGAAACTTATGCGCTTGAAAAGACACATTAATAAAGTGAAAAAGCAATCCACAGAATGGGGGGAAATATTTTCAAATCATGTATCTGATAAGAGACTTGTATCTAGAACATATAAAGAACTCTCAGAGCTCAATAATTAAAAAGATAAGTAACCCAACTTAAAAATGGGGAAAGGACTCAAATGGACATTTCTCCAAAGAAGATATAAAAATGGACAATAAACACATGAAAAGGTGTTCAAACATCATTAACCATTAGGGAAATGCAAATCAAAACCACAATGAGATACCCTTCATACCCTGTAAAAATGATTACAGCCAAAAAGATGACAATAGCAAGTGTCGACAAAGGTAAGGAGAAATTGGTATTATATACACGGCTGATGGGAACGTACAATAGTGCATGCAGCGCTTTTGGAAAATCGTTTCCGTGGGACGATCTGAGGAACATTCTACACATTTCCTCAGAGGATTCCCAGCAGGACTGAACCCTTCTGGTAACAGTGTTACTGTTCAGGAACGCCATCTTTTATTGCCGTTCTGCCTTCTCTCAGTTTCCCTACATGCCCACAGTGCTTCCTGGGATCAGCTTCCCAAAACCCTCTGCTCCCCAGTTCTTGGTCTCAGAGCCTGCTTTGGGGGATGCCCCAGTAAGATAAGTACCTACCCCAAGGCTTGCTGTGGCAATCAAAGCAGAAAACTAACACTGAATCCTAGAGGATGCTTATTCAAATGGGGGGCAAAACAAACGGGAGTTGAGACTTTTGCCACACCTTGTGCACGTCAAAATTCTCTTGCACCGGAGGAGTCGGGCATTTCCCAAGGTGAAAGGCTTGTCCGTCTGCGGCACTGAAGAGGCTGGCCAGAGCAGAAAAGAGCAGCAGCGCCGTCATCATCTTGGGGCCCTGGATGGAACCTGGGGTCAGGAGAAACAAAGAAGCTAGAGTTGTTCTGAGCCCCCTGAGGACACGCAGTCACCAGGGGAACATTTCTGGGGACCTCTCTGGGGACCTTCCCCTGAGCCCTTTTGAACGGTCACCCTGCAGAGCCACCTGAATCGTCATCATCGACCCTGCTGTGAGGCCTTCCACCCCTGGGAGCATCTCCCGACCTTTGTACCTCCATTAGAGCACGCTCTGCCTGGTGTTAGAGCTCGTTGGATTTATTTTGCAACTGCTCCCCCTCCATTATGCATTTTTCAAGGATGGGAGCCCACAGAACCTGGCAGTGTCAGGCACAGTCCATACTTGTTGATGAACAGAAACAATGTGGGGTGGGGATAGGCCGAGGGGGAGGTCGAAGCGGTCGAGTGAACCATGCAAGAGAAAAAATGAGCACAAACCATGCACGTTTAGTATCTTATGAGATTCATAAGAGAAGTGCCTCCCTGATCTACACCCCCCCCACTCCTGCCCCATCTTGCTGGGCTGCTTACCAACCCAGGAGTAGGCCTGAAACCTTGACAGGCTGTGGCGTGCTGGGGACCCCAGGGTCACCCTGACTGTGTTTGAATGCAGACCTTGCCACATGCTAAGTATAACTGTACATTTTATGCTTTAGTTTCCTGGTCTATTAAGTGGGGGTAATAATCATACCAACCTCACCAAGTTTGGTGAGAATTAAATGAGATACTATAGAGAGAGTATTTAGGGTGAAGTCTGACACAGAGGAAATGCTTAATAAATGCTAGTTATTATTATCGTGAAAAGCAGAAACAAATAACTGCTTCCTGAATTTCTCTTTGGCATTCTGTTGGGGATACTTCTCAGAGATGTTCATTTCTTTCTTTTTTTTTTTTTTTTTTCTTCTTTTAAAGGTGCATTGACAGAGACGTAGATATGCATTTAACTAGAGAAGGACTAATAGCTGGCAACACGCATTTCAGCCCAGGCACCCTTCCCTGCTTCTTTCCCTGACTTGCTTTCAGTCTATTCTCCTCCTTGTGACTCCTTGCCTGTAGCTGCACAAGAGCTATTTCTAGCTCTTTGCCTTTCTCCCGCAATAAAGAAGACTGAATCAACGCAAGCAAAATGTTCTCAGATCTGAGCATTTAAAAGGATGTGTCATAACAGGAATAATTATAACCACTTTATTATGGTTAAACCTCCAAATAACCTTTAATAATCAATAGCTTTTCTTCTGGAGGTTTTATCGTCTCATTTTCAAAGGAACAGTTACATAACAAGTAAAACTGCCAGCTGGGGATGGTGGGGGTGGGGTGGTCGCTGAGCCTCCTCTGAGCAAGCCAAGTCTGTGGTAGGACCGCACCTTCTCTGAGAATCCATTTGCCATTAGCTCCTGCCACCACGTAAACAACACCTGTCTTTTAATCTTTTGGGAGACGATGGATGGATTTGTCTAAACTTACAAAAATTTGTATCCATTTCCAAGAAATTCTTAGAACCGTGCAGCTCTACTCTTGGGCCTCAGTAGGCTTCAAGCTCAGTGCCTTGCCCAGAAGATCTTACCTCAAAGGATGGTCACACATTACGCACATTCTGCAGGGTCCCCCAAACTGGCGGGACTTAAGAGGTCCTTTCTCCACCCCACCCCTCAGCCCCTGGGAGTACAGATGTCACGCTGAGTGCCAGGAGGGGCAGAGGGCCGGGACTCAGGTACTGTCTGTGGCTGTCCGTCCTGCAGTGACCCTGAGCCATGCTTCCTTCTGTGCACCACCTTTGGTGGCTTTCAGTAAACACCTACCTCTGTAACCTGATGAGTGTCATTTCACCATGGGACAGTTAACACCAAAAGTCAGTTCCATGTCTTACTCTGACAAATATCTTATTACAAAATGTTCTATTATGGGCTGAAACATGTGCTTTAGCTGTGTAGGAGGATTTCAGAGCAAGGCTAATTCTTAGCCTTGCTTACATATCTCTTCCAAAGATGTCTCTTTATTGCAGTAGTTTTATTCCTATGGTTAATACTTTTTGTGATAGGAAGGGTTGATGGCATCCATAATTTCTTTTCCAAGTCCCGTCCGTTCTAGTTCACTCAGCACTTATTGAGTACCTTCTGACAGTGAGTGAGGCAGGAGAGAAGGGAGACTCGGGAGACAAGTTGACCAAAGTAAAGCCATTTTGGTTGTAGCCTGACCCTTAACCTAACAGTCAGCAGGTCATAAAAAGAGTTACAAGATCCAACTCACTGAAGACCACAAGATCCCATTCCCTCCGGCACTAAAAGCCACAAAGGTCAGATATTCTTAAAATTGCTCCCTGTGGGTAATTTCATAATCCCCAGACAATGGAAAAACTCACCACCCAATAAAAATGATAAACCCAAAATTAAATTTTTTTTTTCAACATTTATTTATTTTTGGGACAGAGAGAGACAGAGCATGAACGGGGGAGGGGCAGAGAGAGAGGGAGACACAGAATTGGAAACAGGCTCCAGGCTCTGAGCCATCAGCCCAGAGCCCGACGCGGGGCTCGAACTCACGGACCGCGAGATCGTGACCTGGCTGAAGTCGGACGCTTAACCGACTGCGCCACCCAGGCGCCCCAATAAACCCAAAATTAAAGAGTAAGCCCCTCCCTACACGCCAGCAAATTAAAAAAAAAATTATAAAACCATTTATTAGAGGCAAAGGGATGTCCTCTTCCTCAACTGGGAGGAGAGACCACTACTTTGTAAGAAAGCTCCTTTCTTCTATATTTAATAAATCTTTGTCCCTTTCTCTAAATGGCTTGCTCTGAAATTCTTTCTTGTGCAAAGCCAAGAATCCTCTTGGCGATGAGCCTGAGGCCCTCCCTCTGGGCCTCAACCCCATCCAGCATCAAAGGTAAGTCGCATTATTATCTTATACCTGTGAACTTGGGTAGGCGTGACCTATATTTTTGCTCTGTCTTCTAACACTAACGGGAAGATTGTCTTAATGAGGGGAGTTTAAATATTTTAAAAATAAACAGAATTTAAATATTATTTTAACTGAATATTAAATTATTTAATAATAATTCTACCAAGGTTATTGTGCATCCGCCCTGGGCCAGCACAGACTCTATGAGCTAGTACTCATACTCAGTGAACTTACCCGTGGAGAAGCTCGGGTCTCAGTTTTTCACACGTGCCACACACTGGATCTCCATAACATCCTATCTAGAAAGCTATTGCTATGACATTCTCTGTGTACTCAATGATGTTAATTTCCCAGGGGTTACTTCCTGATAAGGTGTGAAGCCAGAACTTACGCCAGGTCTCTTAGGAGCCTGCTCTCCCAACACCTGCGTGTTAGTGTGGGCAAGGTACCTGCTCTCAAAAAGCTGCAGAACGTTGACGACTAGATTTTTAGATTTCACATGATAAAACAAAATGCATTTCCACAAGCCAAGCGGTCTAAAAAACCCATTTAGCTATTGACTCTAACAAGAAAATATGTCTTCTTAAGAAAATATTTTTGTGCCATATTGTCAAATGTGTTTTCCGATTCACAGAATGAATTACAGTTCACTTTTTGGTAAATTTTACTGTAATGCACAGTTGGACGACAACTCCTTGAGAATTCATCTGGTACAGTATTGGTTATGGAAAACGTTCTCGTCTGCTTGCACAGAAGAGAATGCATAGTGCAAGCACAAGACATTGAGGTAGGTCAACGTTGGGTTGGCACCCCAGTTCTGCCATTTGTTGGCCTATTGCTTAGGATAGATATCTGAACCTCAGTTTCCTCGTCTGAAAAATGGCACTAATGAGGTTCTATCTTGTAAGGTGGTCTGAGGAAAAATGAGACCAATTTTGCAGAGCGACTGGCACAAGCCCTCAATCGTGGCTGTTACTATTTTTAGCTGAAAGGGGGAAAGTAAAAGCCAAGCCTGTCTCTAAGCACTTTTTAACAAAAGCGAAAATGAAAACCACAGTACATACCTTTTCCGTCAAGATGAAGGCAGTTTCCACATGCAAACTCATCCAATTTAAGATGTGTGGTCTTGTTGACTGGCTTCTCCCAAGCTATTTTATAAGCTTCATTCGGTCACTGACGTTTAATTTTAACGCATGCCACACCCACTCCGGGTCGGGAAGGCTGGCCTAAAAGCTTAGTTCTGTATGAAACACAAAGATGGGATGTTTTGTCCATCTCCCTCCCCCAATTTCCTTCACAGCTGCTCCCTGAAAAAGAAACAATGAGATACTGTGTGTATGTGAGAGAGGGAAAGACAAAGTGCATTTCATTCAAAACATCTTTTTTGCTGTGTGGATTTTTGAATTTAATTTTCTCAGTCAGAATGCACTTTAAAGTTCCAGTAAGATGAGCTGCAACATGTTTTCAAGCATCTGGTATTTATTTTTCATTTTTGTGTAAATGAAAAATCAACAACCTCATTTCCTGAAATGGGGCACCCCATGTGGTCCCTGGCCTGGAATGTGACTCAGGCTAGAGAGTGAAGGGTAAGAATTAGAGATGGCTTTTTGTGTGATCCTGGACAAGCCATCCACTTTTCTGAGGCTCAGTCTCCCCATGGTGACTCAGAGGCTGTCATTTCTGTCTCCACCAAAGTTGGGTGAATAGGGGAGATACCGGTTCTGAAGGGGCTGGGGCTAAAAGCTGAGAATGCCAGACCTTTTGTGATTCGTGATTCGGGAGCCTCCCAGCTTCACCATCTAGGCGGCCTCTCCCTGCCTGGGGTGAGAGTGGATTTAATGTTGCTCATTTCACCGAGACACTTTGGGCTGGGCCCTATTTCTCTCTGTGGAATGAGCAGTTTTGAATCTTAGGACTTGGATTCCGTGCCTTTGTGATAAGGCAGGAGGCTTCTAGGGGCCTGTAGAGAAGAGAGTAACTTTGTGGTAGACAGATTCCTGAATAAAATGCATTCTCCAGTTTCTAAGCAATAGAGAGAAATTTATAGCACTAGGCCTTATAAACATTAAAACAATAACCATGGGGCGCCTGGGTGGCTCAGTCTGTTGAGCATCCAACTTCGGCTCAGGTCATGATCTCACGGTTCATGAGTTCGAGTCCCATATAGGGCTCTCTGCGGTCAGCACAGAGCCTGCTTCTGATCCTGTCTCCCCTCTCTCTGCTCCTCCCCTGCTAGCCCTTTCTCTCTCAAAAATAAATAAAGATAAAAAAAACAACAACAGTAACAAAAGTGAATCTTTCACATACCAGCGCTTGTTCTTTGGGATGTTCTTTACCTTTTCAGAAAAAGGAGAAATTAGGATTTCCGTTCAGGCCCTGACTTGCTGGGATCCTCTAAGGCTTTCCCTAAGATCTCTGCAGTCTCTCTCCCTCCCTCCCTCCTCCGTGCCCTCGCTCAAATATCACTTCCTTTAAAGGTCTTCCTGATCTTTCAAAAATAGTACTACCACTTTACCTGCTTTATTATACTTTTACCTGAAATGATACCCTTCATTTTATGTATGTTTTGCTTGTTGCGTTTTCCCCGCTAGCAGATAAGCTCCACAAGTGCAGAGAATTTGTCTCGTCGACTCACTGCTGTACCCCCAGTGCTAGAACACGTCATGAGTAATTAATCAATACATTGAATGGGAGGGATCTATCTATGCAAAGACTTTACCGAGTATTCTAAGATCTGCACACAGAATTAGAGGTAATAGTCAAGAGACTTTTATTTGAATTGTTTTTTCTGGGATACTACTAGCCTGTAAATTTCTGTGTCTTCTTTACTTACATCACATCTGTCACCAGGAAGTGCCTGTCATTGAAGAAATACACGATTAGTCTCTGATAACCTCATAAAAAGAGTTATTTGCCTTTACCCTAAAGAGTCACACAGTTTTCCACAAAGCAATGGTGCTAAAGTTTCCAAAATGTGTTAAGTTGGAGATCAACATATTTTTATCATTTATTCCGCAGCTTGACTCAAGAACTGTGGAGCTGACCGTACTGGTCTAGGAGTCGTAGTGCGAGAAACAGCACAGTTATCTTTCTGAGTCTCAGTTTATTTTTTCCCATAAATGTCGGCAAATGGTATCATTTTGGGCAATCCTCTCTTTGCATGTTTCTGGAATGTAGAGCCAAGCACACGTTTTTAAGAAGCATCGTAAAACAAACCAGACCTGTGCTCTAAATGAATCTTCATTGTTAAATTCCAGAATAGCACACACATCTGTTGTAAGCAATTAAAATAATACCAAAACGCAGGCCTCAAACTGTAAGTGCCTCATAATCCCACACCTCAGAGATAACCGTTGTGTTTGCATTTATTCTTCCAGAAATTCCTACACAGATCCCAACAATAATATCCAGGGGCCTGAAACTTGCCTGTTTTCATGTAATAACGTAGCTCTTTCTCTGTCAATACACACAGATCTGCTTCATTCTTTCCCCTGCTGCCAAACCTGGCTTTTACCTGACAGCACGTTTCTTCAAGGACACGGCCTGTGGTTTTACAGGGAAGTAGTTCTTTGGTTGGGTGATCTTTCATCATCTAGGTGATTGCCTCAGGGATCTTACTGCAAGACCCTCGGGGAAGATGAATTTGTTTTGGTGGACTTTTTGTGGCAAGAAATAGAAAAAGAAAACTATCCTTTTTTTTTTTTTTTTTTTTTTTTTAAGTGGTCCCCTGGTGAAAATACCTTCATTTATAAGTGGTTCTCTCAACTACCAGGGTCATCCTGCCTGCCCTTCCAAAGTGGTTTTTCTTCTGTCAGTTAAAATCAAGGGGAAACACAACTGTACTTTTCATGTGAAAACCCAGATGAAGAGTTTCCAATAACGTGTATTCACTCTTGGAGACTCAGCTCCCAGGTTCCAGTCTCTGGGATCAGTCTTCCCGAATCGGCGCAGCTGTCCTCACTCTCTGCCTGGATTTCCAGCACATGTGGTATTTGTTCTGGGACGCCTCACACCATGGCAGGTGTCACCACAGGCCTACCGTCTCCTTCTCAGACCGTCAGATCCTTCAGAACAGGTTTGTGTTTCTGTCCCCGGTAAACTGCACACTGCCGGGTACATACTAAGTGTTTACTAAATGTTACTGGATGGTTGAATGAATAACAGAATGCTTCATCCTCATTAGCTGTGGGGACGATTGTGTACCTCATGATTTATTCAGATGCCCTCTTTCCTCTCCTTCCTGTTCCCTGATAGCCATTTCTTTTATCACTAGGAGCTGAAACCAGTGGGCGGCTGGCTGGTGCCAGACATCTGGTGAACAGCAAAAAAGCAGTCAAACTGGTGAGGCTGAGGGGCGCTCGGCTGGCTCATCAGTACAGCATGCGACTCTTGATCTTGGGGTCATAAGTTCAAGCCCCACATTTGGCCTAGAGCTTAGTTAAAAAAAAAACAAAAACAAAAAACAAAAAGTAAATAAAAACCAGTGAAGCTGCAACTTGCCAGGGCCGGGGGGGGGGGGGG
>NW_024412403.1:73862112-73884407 GCF_014898765.1 Herpailurus yagouaroundi | reverse complement strand
TTCATTCACTTTTTCAATAATATATGGCAACCTCTTCTAAGTCCTGCAGATGTAGTGGTAAAGAAGAAACACGAGGTCCCGACTCTTGTCTTCCAGAGGAGAGTCCAATGCACAGGCAGTAAAAGGTGATGTGATAGGGAGAGTCTGGGTGGCCACTTCAGTTTTGTGGTCAGGAAGGGCCTCTCTGAGAACTGACATTTCAGCTGAGAGGTGAATGATGAAAAGGGACCAGTCATTCAAGGACCATGGGGATGGGTGTTCCAGGGAGAAGAGCCAGGGCAAAGGTCCTAAGGAGGAAACAGGCTTTGTGTTTTCCAGGGACAGAGACCTGTGTGGTTGGAATAGAAAGAGTGAGGGGGAATGTGATTAAAAATGAGTTTGAAGAGGTAGGCAGAAGCCATATTATATCCCACTTTGAGGAATTTGGATTTTATTTAAAGGACAATGGGAAGTTGGTGGAGGGTTTTCTGTTTTTGTTTTTTAATTTTTTTTTTTTTTAATATTTACATTAGAGAGAGAGAGAGAGAGCACGAGTGGAGGAGCGGTAGAGAGGGAGGGAGACACAGAATCTGAATTAGGCTTCGGGCTCTGAGCTGTCAGCACAGAACCTGACGTGGGGCTCAAACCCATGAACCATGAAATCATGACCTGAGCCGAAGTCAGCTCAGCCGACTGAGCCACCCAGTCACCCCTGTTGGAGGGTTTTAAGCAAGAGTGTGAGAAGAACATTCGGGCTCCCCTTCCAAGACTAGACTGGAGGATGGTTACAGAGAGATCCTCTGAGGGCACTTCAGTCATTCAGGTAGTGTGGAGTTGGGCTAGAGTGATTGTAAGGAAAATGGAGAGAAGTGGACGAATTTAGAACATGCTTTGTAGATAAAGTGAACAAGACTTGCTAACAGATTGAATATGGAAGATGAGGAAAGAGAGGAATCAAGACTGAATCCCAGACTTACAGGCTGAACAACTGGGTGGATGCTAGTGCTAATGACAAAAAACTAGGAAGACTGAGTTAGGAGCAAGTTCAGGAGGAAAACTTGGGTTCTTCATGGATAAATTATGTCTGAGTTGCGTATTAGACATCTGAGTGGAAATGTTAAGGAGGCAGTTGGATATCTAATTTAAGCTTTGGGGAAAAGTCAGGGCTGGTTGTAGAGATTCAGGGATCATAAGCACATAGATAGTCTCTAAAGCCATGGGACTGGATGGGGTTACCAAAGGTAGTAGTAGAGAAGAGGGGAGGAGAAGGAGCCAAGAAAGGAGACAGAAAGAAAAGAGGACAGCAGGGTATCGCAGAGCCAAGAGAGAAAATATTTCAAGAAGGAGGAAATAATCAATTTTTGCTGAAAGGTCAATAAGAACAAAGAAGTGGCCTCTGGATTTAGCAACATGGAGGTTGTTGGTGACCTTGACAATAGCAGTCTCTGTGGATAGTGGGGATGGAAGCCTAATTTGAGTGCGTTGAGGAGGGAACATGAAATAGCAATTTTCTTGTGAGGTTGAAGGAAAGTAGAGAAATTAGTAGCTGAAAGGAGACTTAGTGGTTAAGGGAGATGGTTAAGAGCATGCACATGGGGATCCAATAGAGGAGAAGTATTGACTATGTGGGGGAGGGGGTTTGAAGACTCCAAGAGCAACCCTGAATAGGAGAGAGGGAGCGGGCTCCGGAGCACAGGTGGGTAGGCTGGGTTTTGAGAGGAGCTTGGGTTCTGGGTTTATAAAAACAAGGAAAGCAGAGGGGAGGCAACCAGGCACAGGGAGGTATGTGGATTTGGTGTTAAAAATATGCAGGATTTTCGGGGTGCCTGGGTGGCTCAGAGATTGAGCGTCTGATTCTTGATCTGGGCTCAGGTCACCATCTCACAGTTGGTGGGCTCTGTGCCGAGAGTGCGGAACCTGCTTGGGATTCTGTCTCTCCTTCTCTCTGACCCTTCCCCTCTTATGGGTGCGCGCTCTCTCTCTGTCTCTCAAAATAAATAAATAAACTTAAAAAAAAAAAAAAGATGCAGGATTTTCACTTTGTGTGACTATGGTTGAGTCACTTATCTTGACAGGATGTGTTGGAGAAAGTAAACAGGTCTGCTCAGGCCATGGTGAATAGGCTTCTTTGAACACAGTGACTCTGCTAATTACACCTACCTTAACATCTGCTTTATTCAGTAAGTGGCCTAGGAGGGAAGGTGCAAGGTTCAACCTGGAACTAATTATACTAATAGCTCCTAACTATTGAACATTATACATCAGGTCCAATATCAGGGCTTTCCATAAATTAACTCTAATTGTCACCACACCCTACAAGGCAGGCTCTGGTAATAATCCCATTAGAGAGATTAAAAAAACAAGGTGGGAAGAGGTGGTTGAGCAACTTTTCTAAAATGATGCACTGAGAATTTAAACCCTGAAGTATGACTCTAAACTCTCTCTCTCTCTCTCTTATATATATATATATATATATGTTATATATATATATACTTATATATATAACATATATATATGTATTTCTCTCTCTCTCTCTCTCTCTCTCTCTATATATATATATATATATATATATTTTTTTTTTTTTTAAGAGAGAGAGTGAGCAGGGGAGGGGCACAGAGAAAGAAAGCACCAGCAAGCGAGTAGGGGAGGGGCAGAGAGAGAGAGAGAGAGGGAGAGAGAGAATCCCAAGCAGGCTCCACATTGTCAGCTTGAAGCTCGATGTGGGGCTTGATCCCACAAACCATGAGATCATGACCTAAGCCAAAATCAAAGAGTCTGGTGCCTAACCAACTGAGCCACCCCAGCATCCCTAAACCCATACTTTTAACCATTATGTTCTACTGCCCCCACATAGAAAGGAGTGAAAGGGCTCCGCTAGGAGGGTTGGGGGTTCACACCACCAGGATAAATACCTTCCAGCCTTCTCCACAGAAAAAGATGACAATAATTGCTTATTCCTGAAAAGTGTTGACAGAAGCAGGAGAGGTGAGTTTTCTATAGCACAGTCAGAGACTAATGTTCCAGACTCCTTGCCAAAGGCCACCTGAAGGCAGAGGGATTGAACACATCCATTCAGTTCACAATCCAACACTATCATCCGTGGAGCTGGGACATCTGCTACCAGTTACCAGTGCCTTAGATGAATCCTCAAATTACTGTGGCCTTAGGTTTTTCCAGATGTTTGCTGGGAAACAATCTTTGTCCAGTTTTGCAACCCCTTATAAAATAAGGTCAGTTCTTATGAATACGTATTGGGCAACAGGAACTCATCCATACCTTCCAATTTGCATACAATTCAGAAGTTTTCCATGCAGAGAGTAGGATTTCCATTTTGTTTTTCTTAATTTTCTAAAATAGTAAGTAAGTTGGTGGAAAGAGCCCAGGTCCAGGAGTAGGGAGATGGGGCCCTTGTCCTGGCTGTCTCACTTCAGAGCTGGGTGACCTTGGAGAGTTTCTCAAGCTTTCAGTGAGGGGTTTGGCTATCAAGGGGTTCTAACATAGAATCGGTGGAACTCCATGGGAAATTGATTCAGTTGTATTTCAGTATAATTGAATTCTTTTGTGGTCCTGTGGCTTTCATTTTATGCATTCGTGGACATTTTCGTCAAACTGCCAAAGGGGTCCCTGGCACAAAAAGGGTAGGAAGCTGTCAGAGGATCTCTGGGGTTCCTGTTTGATTTGAAATTAAGTTCCAGCAACATACCTTCTGGAAACCTAATTTCTTTTAACAAAGTCCAACTGAGTTTGGAGGAGTAAGGTGCAGTTTCCTAAAGCTGGTGATGGAGTATCATGGCTGGGCAGCGGCCCGGGTCAGCAGAGGGAGACAGCCAGGCTCTTGGCTCTCACATGCTGTCGTCATCTGAGTAGAAGGACTGCGCCGTCCACACACTGGGATGTGCTTTTGGGGGCCACCCCTGAGAGGCAGGAGCAGCCCATACAGAGATGCCTTGGGAGCCATGCACTGCCTAAAGAGAGAAAGGAGAGGGCAAAGAATGGCAGAAGAACCATGACCTGGCCTGGCCTTCTGCCTCCTGTGTTCTTTCCACTCCTATAACACAGTGTCTGATAATAACATGTTATCGGATATTGGACACTTATCATGCTGGGCACTCTACATACATTATCTCCTTTAAGCCGAGAGCAACCACATAAGGGAGATACAATTATAGTCATTTCACGGAGAAAAGAACAGGCTCACGGCAGTTAAACATCTTGCCGAGTACGGTGCAGCAAGTGGCTGAACTGGGATTCACACTATTGCCACGTTCACCTTCCTGTGATCGGGAGCTATTGGCCAGCCTCTTGGCTCGAGGTAGTGCTTCTCCCTCTCAGACTGGGGCATGCCCCAATTTGAAGAACAGGACTCCTGTGTCTTCGTCCAAGCCTCCAAGAAGATGGCCAAGCTTGATTTATTGATTTTGATTTTCTTTGTCAAAAGTGGTGTTGTACTGTGTCTGGAGTTTTGTGTTTGATCGAAAGCCTTTTGAGCTTTCTGAAACTAGTATGTACAGGTAGGTCCTCACCAGAGCTATGAGATGAGTAGTATTGGATTTGAGAACACAGCACACTCCTGTAAGAATGGCAATGGTTTCTCATGGGTTGTATCTCCTGGAGGGGGCTGTGTAGCAGATCTGTTACAGACTCAGGAACGTATCAGTGCGTCCCTTGGCCTTGCGTGCTTTGCATAGGGTCTAGGAGCCAATGTTTTAGAAGTACTGGCAGATTGAGTTATTATATCATAGTAGACTGTGCTTTTCTTTTCCAAACGTCTTGCGTTAGTGACTCTTCCTTAATGCAGTGGTCCTTAACTCCGGTTATATATACCTGGGCACTTTTGACAAGACTGGGTCCTGGGCCTCACCTCCAAAGATTCTGACTTATACATCTGTGTAAGGGTCTGGGCGTCGGTAATTGTTAAAAGCTCTGCCAGTGATTTCAGTGGACAGCATGGTAAGAACCATGGAGCCATGGTCTTGCTTGCCTTGGGCCATCCTGCGTGGTGCTCCCTTACCTAGAAAGCCTCGCTTGCCCTCTTCCCTGGGCCAGCTCTTGCTTGCCCTCCAGGAAGTCTTCTCTGAAACCCTGGTGGGGCTCTGTGGCCCTCCTCTGTGCTCCCAGGCCTGCTTGCACCAGCTCGCTGTCGCGCATCACACAGCATTCCAGTCTGGGCTTCACCTGTCTTCCCTACAAGGCTGTATGTGGAAGAGACGTGGCTTCATTTCTTTGAAGCCCCAGCTTCCCGCACAGCGCCCGGCGCAAGATAGGTAAATATTTGTTGAGTACATGAGCGGGTGAAAATATTTGTGGGGGAAAGAATCAGCAATGTTGTCAGCCTCGGGTCTGGTTCCCCAAGGGCCCGGAAGATGTCCCAGGAGAGCTCAGTATGAGCATGTTTGGGGAAGTCTGAGGCTGAATATGAACCTGAAATTTGGAAATGATTGTGTTCAGTTTTTAATAAGGTGTCCTGCACGTTGTCGTATGTGAACCACAGTAAGTATTGCAATCTCAGGGCTTCGGCCCCAGCTACCACTCAACAGCCATCACTCGGCCCATCCGTCTGTTCGGCTCAGGAGTCAGGCTGCCTCTTTGTCCCTCACAGAGATGTTGGTTCTGTCTCAGAGGAACAAAGGGAACATTCTGGTTGTGAGAGAATGGCTTTCAGGGTTTTCCCGATGCAGCTCTAGAGAGAAGACACTTTTATTTCTATCTGTTTGGTGGGGACCAGGAGAGGCAGGGGCACGTCCGTGGCCTTCAGTCACGAGGTTCAGATTCACGAACCAGTGGCAAAGCCTCCTTGGGTGGATACTCTGAGGTTTCCAGGTGGGAAAGTTCTGCCTTTAATGGACATGGAGAGGGACGAGGAGGAGGAGAAGGAGGAAAGCAGCTTTTCTCAGGTACTGACCCGAGGGCATTCAGATACTGTTGCAGGGACTCTGTGTTAACTCCACTCCTCGCAGCAAGACTGTGAAGTAGATATCTTGATATTTTCACCGTTGAGTCACTTTTCTTCAACACCTACGTATTTTCAGTCCCCACATTCTCTCCATCCATCCTCCTAAATTTCAGTCTCATCCCTTCTCTCTCCAGTGGCAATGCCTTAGCTCAGGCCACCATCTGATTTGACATGAGAAAGTTCAAGTACCAATAGGCTCACACTTTGTGTCAAAACCTTAGTGAGAGCTGCATTGGCCCTGGGTCTTGGTTAAAAGGACTTTCTCTGTTGAGCCAGTGATTCTGAGACTTAAGGGGCTCATGTACAGAAAGAAGGAGGTTCCCACCCCACAACTCTAAGTGATAAACACATATACTTTGCCTTTTTCTCTACAGTTTAGCCTGAGACGATCTTCCTGTTGTCATAGGAACTACTCCCCATTGAGAATTTCACTTCCTGGAGACTCACCCTAACTCCCTCAAAAGAACCTGACTGATGGCCTAAAGACTCAGGCACCAACCTAACTCACCCCTTGCCCCCTTTCCCCCACCAACCAGGGCCCAGGGCTGTGGAATTTTCCAGAGGCTAGTGTCTCCATTCGAGAGGAAGTGACTGGACTTCTCAGGACCCTCCCACTTCAGGAGGAACATTTGAAAAGATGTCAGGGCCTGCTTAGGGAATAATTACAAGTTCTGGAGTGAGAATGTACTTGGGCAGGGCTGGCTTCAACTGAGGCCCTGAGGGACTGGGTTTGAAACTGAGGAGCAGGAAAAGTAAAAAACAAAACAACAACAAAAAAAAAACCACCAAAAAAAAAAAAAAAACCCACAAACAATGGTACAAAGGAAGCACTGTCCCTGTGAGCAGATGGGGTGGCGAGGTCAGTCCAGCCTAGGTCACTGTACCAGGCCTCCCACAGCATCCTTGTTGGGATGGGAGGAAGCACATCTCTTGTCCAGGAGATAAATGGCTACATTAGGACATCCTGTGGAACAGAGGGACACACACAGGACTTTAGACTTGAAAATCAGATAAGTGGAGAGGACTTTCCAGTTCTACATTAGGAGTCCTGCAGTGTAGACTGCCAAATAGAATAATTCAAGTGGCATAGTGAACATTCCAACTTGAAATATGAAGCTTAACTGCTACCCATTCTGGTGAGCCAGATAACCAGATCGCTGCCAAATCTTAGACCTCAGCAGGATCTATGGGTGTAGGCATGGGTTTGAGTATCAGGAGGCTGTCTTTGGGCCTGCAGCTGCTTCTCACGTATGTGGTCTTATGTGCACCTAGAGAGCTGGTTAATTTGTGTGTTTTTCAAGGCCCCTTCCTTTCTCCCAGGCACCTGGAGCTAAATGGTGTTAGGGATGATTCATACTGCAGATGGTCACTGGGTGGACAGAAGAGGGAAGGGAGAATTCATGTGACTGATCATATCCACTGTGTTACTAGATCCTACTCAGATCCCCTGAGACTCTTGGGCTTGAGAGAGTTTGGACTCTCCTTTCAATGATGCTATACACAACTAAGGTTTATTCTAGTTTGTCTTATTTCAGTGTTGATATCTTGACAGGCCATTATTATTTACACCCAGGGACTCAATCTGTGAGAATATCCATAACAGCTCAGTTACAGAATCCTTTTTTTTTTTTTCAATTTAATTTTTTTAATGTTTTTATTTATTTTTGAGAGAGAGCAAGACAGAGTGCGAACAGGGGAGGGACAGAGAGAGAGGGAGACACAGAATCTGAAGCAGGCTCCAGGCTCTGTGCTGTCAGCACAGAGCCCGACGTGGGGCTGGAACTCACAAATTGTGAGATTGTGACTGAGCCACCCAGGTGCCCCTTTTTTAGTTTAATTTTAATTTTGGTTCATTAACTACAGTGTCATGTTAGTTTCAGGTGTATAATATCATGATTGAACAATTCCCTACATCACCTTACAGCATGACAAGTGCTCTTTTTAATCTCCATCCCTATCTGTCCTATCCCTCCACCCCTTCCCCTCTGGTAACCATCAGTTTGTTCTCTATAATTAAGAGTCTGTTTCTTGGTTTGCCTCTCTCTCTCTTTTTTTCCCTTTGCTTCTTTTGCTTCTTAAATTACACATATGAGTGAAATCATATGCTACTTGTCTTTCTCTGACTGACTTATTTCATACTCTCTAACTCCATCCAGGTCGTTGCAAATGGTGATATTTCATTCTTTTTATGGCTGAATAATATTCCATTTGGTATATATACCACATCTTCTTTATCCATTCATGAATTGATGGATACTTGGGCTGCTTCCATTTTGGCTAATAATGCTGCTATAAATAAACAAGTGTATGTATCCCTTTGAATTAGTGTTTTTGTATTCTTTGGGTAAATCCCCAGTAGTGCGATTATTGGATTGGATTGGATTGGATTGGATTATTGGATAGTTCTATTTTTAACTTTTTGAGGAACCCCCATACTGTTTTCCACAGTAGCTGCACCACTTTGCATTCCCCACCAACAGTGTAAGAGCTTCATTTTTCTCTACATCCTCACCAACGCCCACTGTTTCTTGTGTAAAGAATCTTCTTCTTAGGCTTCTGGAAAGAGCACAGGTCTGTGAATCAAGTCAGGAAGGTTCTAAACCCAGCTTTGTCATGAACTTGCAGCTGACCTTGGCAAGGCACTTTTTCTGCCTAGATCAACGTTTCATTTTCTTTCTTGATACTTTAACATTCTATGACTGTGGTTTGGTCATGGGAAGAAGACAGGACCCCAGGCAGTTTAGGGGAATCAGAAAGTGAAGTTAGTGGAGCATCAGATTAGTTTGGGAACCATTAAAAATCCCTGGATCCCTACTTAACCTGCTTGCATCTTTTAAATGTTTGAAGTCCCCTGGCTGCTTTCTATCCTCTAAACCATCAGCTCTCACCAGAACTTGTTGGCCCCCTTGCAAGCACCAAGAATCACTGGGACCCTATTCCTCTTCTATATGCAGTCACCATGGAGGAGGAAAGCCAGGGAGACAGGTGTGAGGACGGAAGGCATTTGGAGGGAACAGTAGAGGAAGATGCTTCTATTTTAAAATTGTTTGCTGCAGACCCTTCAGCCCCAGCACCAAGATAGGACTATAGTCATGGGCAAATGGCATCTGCTCTTCTCTTCAGATGAAACTGTTTATCTGAAAAGGAAATGCAAAACACTGGTTCTATTTTTCTGCCCTGTGTTATTCTGATGGGAGTGATAATAGTTGTGCAATCCAGAGTGTGATTATTAAACCTGTCTTATGGGCACAAAGGAGCTCTGTAAGGAAGCCAAGAGGCAAAGATTCCCCAAGGAAGGATTTGGAGATTTTGCAAATTCCAGTTTTCCTGATGAACTGTAGTAACCTACCCCCCAGACAGGAGAGATGGAGTCAGACTCCAAGTGCATCTTGTTCTTACAGAGTGTTTTGAGACCAGAAGAATTTCGTCTCTGTGTCATTCCCATGGTCTTACTCCCATGAGCTTGTTTAGCACTCAGTCTAATGGACATTCGGTGAATATAAAGGTCGTCTCTCCAGCACAAAATAACTCATCGAGAATGGGAACATTGCATGATTCCATAGGTGAGTTTATTTGCAGGATCCAAATCGTCTGGTTGATTCTTCTTCTGAATTGCAGGACTGGTTATTTGAGAGGAAGAGTTTATCACAGATACATGCTTAAGCGTTGTGGCTGAGAGCTTGGGCCCTTGGACTCCAGGAGAAAGGCACCTTTGCAATGGTAAACCTCTACTGGTCAGATCAAAACCAGCATTAGAATTTTAGTGACGGGGTGCCTGGGTGGCTCAGTCTTGACATCTTTTCTTTAATTATTAGCCAAACAAGTCTGCAGATACTACACGTAATGAATGGAAAGGTAACTCCTTTTGTTTTAATTTTTTATTGCATTTTTGCAGACAGAGTACATCGTCTTTCAGTTTATATAAGGTATAAAAATCAAAGGAAGTCCAATTCAAGTTGAAAACCAACAACACTTGATGATAAACTTCCCCAGGGTGCTATGCCTCCACATACAAGTACCATGTTGTTGATATACCACAGGTATCTCACCTGTGATATCATAGCTTGGAAGTAGCATCTATTTAAGTTGCTCTTGTCGAGATGTAAGATGTTGCCAATATTTATCTTAAAAACTTACAAAAAAATGGGGTGCCTGGGTGGCTAAGTTGGCTAAATGTCCGACTCTTTGATTTCAGCTCAGGTCATGATCTCATGTTCGGGAGCTCAAGCCCCGCATCAGGCTCTTCACTGACCGTGTGGAATCTGCTTGGGATTCTCTCTCTGAACCCACCCCCTTCAAAGATAAATAAACTTAAGAAAAAAAAAAATTTTTTAAATACAAAAAATAGTGGGGCACCTGGGTGGCTAGTTGGTTGAGTGTCTGACTTCAGCTCAGGTCATGATCTCACGGTTTGTGGGTTCAAGCCCCGCGTCAGGCTCTGTGCTGACAGCTCAGAGCCTGGAGCCTGCTTTGGGTTCTGCGTCTCCCCTCTCTCTGCCCCTCTCCCACTCATGCTCTGTCTCTCAAAAATAAATAAATGTTGAAAAAAAATTTAAAAAAAGATACAAAAAAATTTTCCTACACCCTTAGTTGTAATACTTTAAAGTACTTTTTAACTGTTTTTCGTATGTGTGATTATAGAAGTAATTCATATCTAATGCAAAAAATGTGGAAAACACAGGAGAGCACAAAGAAGAAAGGCATATAGAAGCAGTAATCCCAGTGGTCAGAGAGAACCACGGTTAATACTATTTCTGACATACAGAGAGAGTTGCAGAGGTAGAGAGCCAGACATGTCTTAACACAAAACTGAGATCTTGTGGAGGGGGAGGGAGACCAAAAGGTGAGAGACACGCCTCAGTTACATCAGTTCATGCAAGGCCTTCTGATAGAGAAGCTCTATTCTTCTGATAGAGAACATTTGAGTTAGCTAAACCTTGAGCCCTCCCGGGACCAAGTCGTGGGAGGTTGGCCTTTCAAACTACCTACCGCAGGGTGTAGCCTGGCTTTAAATGCATGGGACTGTTCCTGGGGGTATCTGTGCCTGTCAGTGTTTCACAGCCTGGCAAGGCCCCTGGAGGATTTACTCTGCTGTATCACACCCCACATGGACTGTGAGGAAGGTTGTGAAGAAAATGCTTCTAACTTCCTCTCCCTTCTTTTCCCCCAAGGATGCTTGGCTTTCAGTAGCCAGGCTTCTCTGTAATTAACTCATTATTTACGATATTTGCCCTGCTGTCACTGAAATGCTTCTATATTTTGCTCCCCTTGGATACATTGTGAGAGAAGGAAATACGCTTTTTCCTTTGTTCCATTTTATGCTCCTTTATGCTGAATGTATAAAATGGCTCCTCATGATTTCCCACATGCTGCAGCATAGAAAAGTTTTCATTTGGTTGTGTTTTCTAATGACTCCACACAGGTTCCTTTGACTTTGGGCCAGATCCATTCAGTATTCGTTCCACAAATTTTATTAAGCATGTACACAGGCAAGGTGCCACTCGAGGTGTTGGGAATACAACAATGAATGAAACACAAAAATCCCATCCATCATGGGGCTCTCATTCTGGTGAGAGCAGGTGGCCAAATGCCTCTTGCTGCCATGAGAGTTTGTCCATTCATTCATGCGTGCAATAAATGCTAAATTTATTGCATTCATTCATGCACGCAATAAATAGTAGGTGCTGGCTGTAGTGACAGCATTGTGTCCACTTGGGTAGGCTGAACCACATTTTCCTTTCCTTTATGTTTTTGGTTAGGCTAGGGCACAAGAGGGATTCTCACGTGAGATTTGGAGGCTAAACATGAAGCAGCAGCCATTTTGTAGTTCACACACCTTGTCATTTAGTGGCCTGCCTCGTTGTCATGAAGCCATGATCAGGCATGCGAGTGCCCACCATCCCTGGATCCTCCCTCGGCTCCTCTGTTTCCTGGGCCAGCTATGGACATTTACCTCCAGGATGACAGGCACATTTATTTGACTCGTCAGCCCTACCAGCTCCTTTGCATTCTGCTCTGTTCTCCCAAGATCCCGTTCTGAAACATCTGGTCTTGCTGACCCTCAACTCTGCTGTACCCTGCCATTCACTTTTAATTAGCCAAGGAAACCATGATGTATCACTTACTATGAACTTTCCTCTTCCTTCCTTCCTTCCAACATCCAACAAATATTTTATTTATTTTTTGTTTTTATTTATTTTTGAGAGAGAGAGCGTGCACGTGCACGAGTGGGGGAGGGGCAGAGAGGGAGACTCCGAAGCAGGCTCCAGGCTCTGAGCTGTCAGCACAGCCGAAGTCAGTGTTCAACCAACTGAGCCACCCAGGCACCCCCAACAAAGATTTTAATGAGATTCTCCTAAATGGCAGGAGCTCTGCTAGGTGCTAGTGTTACAGTGGAGAGCAGAACAGACATGGTCTCTGCTCACATGAAGCTTTACAGCCCTACAGGGCAGGGTCGGGTTGGGGGGTCGGGGAACAGAACAAAAAATCAAGTAAACAAATGAAACTGGGGGTGGGGGTGGGGCGGGGAGGGAATGAATGGGTTGTGTACATAGAGAAAAATGGGCCAGGGTGGATAGGAGGGTAGGACCTATTCCAGATAAGATAGACAGAAAAGGTCTTGTATCAAAATGCATCTTCAAATATTAGAAAGTCAAAAGGATATTGACACGTTAAGAAAGCAGTTTTTGTTAGAAGTTTTCGTGCATTTGGAAACTACTCCATAGAGGTTACATTTCTTAAGAGGAAATAGGAGTAGAGATGGAAAGTTGGCAGTCAGAGAGACCCATGTTCAAGAGGAAAGAGATGATCATAAAGATGCAGAGGGAGATTGGGAGATGTTGTTTATCTTTTTCTTTCCTTTTGTTCTGATGTTGAAAGGGGGAAATCCATGGAAAGCAAGTCTTTCATTCTAACAGACACCATTAAGAATGATTTATTGAGAGTGAGCCCAAGCTGTGCCATCAAAAACCTTACTCAAGGGGCACCTGGGTGGCTCAGTCGGTTAAGCGTCCGACTTCAGCTCAGGTCATGATCTCACGCTCCGTGAGTTCAAGCCCCACATCGGGCTCTGTGCTGACAGCTCAGAGCCTGGCGCCTGCTTCGGATTCTGTGTCTCCCTCTCTCTCTGCTCCTCCCCTGCTCCTGCTCTGTCTCTCTCTCTCTCTCAAAAATAAATACACATCAAGAAAATTAAAAAAAAAAAATCCTTACTCAAGACAGGAGTCAGGTGAAGGGTTGGGATAAAGATGGGCCCTGAGAACATGCAGGTTGTGCTCAGGACAAACAACTGGTATGTATTCCCTACACAGAAAACCTGCTAGACGAGCCCATGCTGGGTAAATGAGCCAGGTGATGGCTCTGCATTTTCTCTGATGTTGCCTGGGAATCCAAGATGAAGCACTCAGAGAGGTTATGAGCACAGGTGCTACCTGAGTTGGAACTGCTCCCAGTCAAGGTCAGTTCCCTGGCCAAGGGTTTCTGGTGACCCTAGAATAATTCATGTCTGTCACCAGAGTGTAAGTACTATGACTATATTCCTTTTGCATTCCTTTATAGTGCCATGCAAAGTGCTGCGTGCCAAGCAAGAGAACCGATACTTATTGATGCTTTTAGGCAAAAGCTTTCCACCTGTGCAAAATCAGCTTTTAAAAAAAATTTTTTTATGTTTATTTATTTATTTGAGAGAGAGTGAGCCCGTGCACAGGTGGGGGAGGGGGGGAGACAGAGAGAGAGAGAGAGAGAGAGAGAGAGAGAAAATCCCAAGAAGGCTCTGTTATGTCAGCACAGAGCCTGATGCAGGGCTCAAACCCAAGAACTGTGATATCATGTCTTAGCCGAAATCAGGAGTCGGATGCTTAACGAACTGACCCACCCAGGCATCCTGCAAAGTCAGCTTTTAAAGGTTGGGGCCTGAAGTGTGGACTCAGGATACAGGGGCTCCAGTGGGGAACTGGTGGGTCTTCTAATGTTTCTCAGGGTGGTTCCAGGTCTAGCTACTGGTTTTGGATCCAGAGGAACATAGTTTGGAATTCTACAGATTAGATGAAGAACTCCAACTAAAAGTGAGGAGATGAGCCAAGGTGGTGAGGAGCAGATTAAAGCTTCCTTCTTATCAAACGAAGCTATTGCTTTCAAAACAAGGATGAATGCTGTGTTTTGGAAATTCCAAGTTCTTCTTGACTGTTTTGCTCTCAGGGAAATTTCAGTAAATAAAATCCCATTGTTATTCATTGGTTTCTCCAGGTTTGTTTTAAACTGCTTTAGCTTGGTGCTGGCATGCTGGTATGTTATAAAGAAAATAGAGGAAGAGAAATCCAAAGCAAAATTTTTATTTGAAAGTTAGTCACTTACCCTGGAATCTGATGTTCTCTTCATGGTCAGAATATCCAGAGATTCTGTACCTCGTCTACTCCCCAGGAGACTAAGCACCAAGCATTTTACAGATTCACAAAAAAACAAAGGTTTTTATAAACATTAACCCATACAAATGCCTAGTTGTCACCTTTAAAAACAGTAGTGTTCCTCTGGCTTATAGTCTGGCCCTAATTAACAAAGACAGAAATATCATGGTCTCCAGTGTGACCTTGTCACAATTCATCCACCTTGACTATTAATGGCCTTCATCTGACATAAAGTAAATTACCTGTCATGGAACAAGTGAGAAAAATAAATCATAAAAACTCAAGCAAAATGGGGGGAAAATGATGCACATGTAAAGGTTTAACCCAAGGTCACCCAGTCTAAAACACGCAGCCAGAAAAAAAATGTCAGAATCTTTCTGCCCATGAGGCCTTACTGGGTGGAAAATACACTAAGCCTCATGAGTGAAGTCTGCCCAACTGTTGCCTTCCCATGGTTCCCACGTAGAAAGGGCAGCCTGAGATCCCACCTCCAGCACTCGGACTGCCTGTGTCCTGGCTTCCATCTGGGCCTCAGAAGCCAAGGCCTGGAACAGCCTGGATTCACTATCCCACACTGTAGCAAGAACTCAAAACAGTTTCGCTCAAAACTCGGTGTTTATTGCACAAAGAACTTTGTTATCAAAAGCCTTTGCCAAGAGCCTTGGAGAGGATTACAAAGGAATGCTTTCTTCCCTCCTCTTATTTCTTAGGAAATTACCTCCAGATCTGCCAAAGTCACAAAGAACTGCAGGATTTCATTGGTGCCTTCATACATGGAACATTTGGACATCCCTCATGATTTTCTGCACTCTTATTTCCTGAGGAGAAAACAGAAGATCTGGGAGAGAGGAACCGCCTGCCTCTGGTCTTTTGGCACACCTGACAGAAAGACTCCAAGGGGCAGCTCCAGGAACAAGGCTGGGACTGGGAGCAGATCCATAACTTAGTGCTCACGTCTTACTTCACAGCGAGTGGTCCTCTGTCAGGTGAGGGCCACGTTCTTTCTAGCCAGGTGCTTTGCCTTTACCCTTGTTTTGTTACCACATTTTCCTTCTTTTCTGCCTTCCTTCCATTTTTCCGATCATAAATCCATTCACCATCCATCCACCCATCCTTCTACCCATTCATCCCAAACTGACGACTTATGTGCCAGGCTCTGTGTTAGAAACGGACTCTAAAGACAAGAGCAAGAGCTGTCCCTGCCCCCAAACTTGTGGGAGAGGCAGACACATAAAGAACTCTAACATGGTACAGAGGTTGAGGTACAGAGGTACACAAACCAAGGGACTGTGTTCAAAGGAGAAGCCTCACCTCCAGCTGTCACCTCCTGTGGTGGACTCTCTCTTAAAATGGTCCCTATGGTCATGAGCCCACCCCCTGGTGTTCACATCCTTGTGTGATCCCCTCCTGAGCATGGGTGGGACCCGTGACTTGCTGCTCATCAATAGAATATGGCAAAGGAGAGAGGATATGGGTGATTACGTGTATGTGATTACATGACTGCGTTACGTAAAATTGTAGTGCCCACCTTGTTAGAGTGTCTATCTCTTCTGCTGGCTTTGAGGCAGTGAGTGGCCATGTTGGGGAATCACATGTGGCAAGGAATGGCGGGTGGGCTCCAGGCACTGAGGGCAGGCTCCAGCCAACAACCACCAAGAAACCGAAGCCCTTGGTCACACAGCAACAGGACCTGAACTCTGCTAGCAATCTGAGGGAGCTTGTAAACAGCCCCCCCCCCCCCCACCTCCCCGGAAAGCCACTTTGAGCCACTTAGCTGGCAACCTTGTGAGATCCTAAACAGAACACCCAGTGAAGCTGTGCCTGGACGCCTGACCCATAGAAACTGTGAGATAAGACATGTGTGTTGTTTTGAACCCCCAAGTTTGTGGTAATTTGTTATGCAACGTTAGAGAATGACTATATCTGAGGAGCAGCTGTCAGAAACGTAAAGTTCTGGGAAGGGGCCGGCCGATGGGGGAAGGCCTCCAAACGCCATGTTTGTTTGTTCATTCATTCATTCTTTCACTCAACAAATATTTATGGAGGGGCGCCTGGGTGGCGCAGTCGGTTAAGCGTCCGACTTCAGCCAGGTCACGATCTCGCGGTCAGTGAGTTCGAGCCCCGCCTCAGGCTCTGGGCTGATGGCTCAGAGCCTGGAGCCTGTTTCCGATTCTGTGTCTCCCTCTCTCTCTGCCCCTCCCCCGTTCATGCTCTGTCTCTCTCTGTCCCCCCCCCCAAAAAATAAATAAACGTTGGAAAAAAAAAAAACAAAAAACAAATATTTATTGAGCACTGTCTACTCATGTGGCCCTATTCTAGAGTGCCACTATTTCTTTTGAGTAAACAAAAGAAAATCCCCGCTCTCACAAAGCTTATATGCTAGTCAAGGAATACAAACACGAAATTATTAATTATAAAGTATGTTATGAAATAACGAGTTCTATAGAAAAAGACAGATAAGGGGGCTGGGAATACCAGGAAGGTAGGTTGAAATTGTCCAGGGTAGGCCTCACTGATAAAGTAAGACTTGAGTAAAAGTTGAAAGAGGTGAGGAAATATTACACAAGACACTCTGGGCATCCTCCATGTGTACGACTTCAAGCATGGAATCAAGGTCTAACCCTGCTCTGGGGGACTATGGGGGAGTCACAGCTGCTCTTTTCAACCTCAGTTCCCACTTCTACCCCCCACCGTCTGAGCCCACCTCCGTCCTCACCTCCCAATCCTCTACTGTTCCCCAAACCCACCTCCCAAGAATCCTCACTTCTTCTGTTCACCTGACAAAATGCTCCTCCTCCCCGTTCACCTGGATGGTCACCGCCCCCCACTCGGCACACCTCCCTCTGCCCTGCACCTCCCCCACCCTGCAGAATGTCAGCCTCTTCTCCGTGTTCCCTCCAGCTTTATGATTTTATGGTGAGCTTTCCACTTTCCACAGGTATTACAGCTGCTGGCCTCTGTCTCTTGGAGATTGTGGGCTTGGAGAACACAGTGACCTTCACTTGTTATCACTGAATTTCCATGGTGTTTGCTGAAAAAAAAAAAATTTAGTTAGGTGTCACCCCTCTGTTTTTTTTCTCTCTCTCTTTCCATCTACCCTTTTCCCTGACTCCCTTACTAGCTAATTTTCTCTGCACATCTCTCTCGCCCTCTCCGGGTGCCTTTTTTCTGTTTCTCAGTCTGTTTCTCCTACATGCATAGACACATGCACATGGACACTCGCACAATCTTATACAGCAGTTTCTTTTGAGCATCTTGTCTTCCCCTGACAAGAGGGGGGGCAGATGCGAAGGAAATGAGGGTGGGGTGGGGTAGGGTTGGGGTAGAGGAGGAAGCTTTACTTCAAGGGAAACTCTAAAGTATAGCGATGGCTCTTCCTAAATATTAGATTAAAATAACCACATTATTTCCACACATCCAGTGGAGGAAACTCATCCCTCTCCCTGTCATGTAACCCAGAGTTTCTCACTAGAGGCACTATTGACATTTTGGATCAGATAACTCTATTGCGGGAAAATGCCCTGGGTATTGTAGGATGTTGAGCATCATCTCTGGCCTCTAACCACCAGTAGCAGCCCCCAATCATGACAATCGAAAACTCTCTAGACATTGCCAGATGTCCCTTGGGGGTAAAACCTCCACTTCTTCCACTGAGAAGTGCCAACACAGCCCTTTTCTCCCGGGACCTGAAGGTACTCATCTGCAGGTTTTCAGGCAGCCTCCTAAGCATATAATTTCTATAGCGTGCAACAAAGAAAACAGCGTCTGGGCTCAGGACAACCTCAGCCTGTTCTCATCCTTCCCTAAGCCTTGGGTCTGGCCCTGTTGGATCTAACGTGGGCCCCGTGGGGCCTCTGGTAGCTTACAGGGCACTTTTGTCCTGCCCCTTCTGGGAAGTCCCATCTCTAAGTAAGGACACACAACCTGGATTTCAGTCCCCAATCGCCAGTCTACTGGGCCTTCACGTGCAGTGTACAAACTGCACAACTGTATACTGTGGCCCAAAGCACAACCTGCCTTTCTGCTACTAAATAGTGGGATGGCTGCTAATGAGTTGTTCTACTAAAACCACGACAGCCCTATTCTTCTCTAACATATCCAGAGCTGAGGGGATGAGCATCAGTGAGGGGTGACATATGGAGAGGAACCGTTTTTGCTTCTTAAAGCATCAGACTGTCCCTTGCCTAATGCAGGTCATCTCGTACCACATCTGGCCACCTGAGCAGAAGATCAGGCTAGACTAGAAGGAGAAGGAGACTATATTGTGAAAATCCAGCTAGAACTCAGAAAACACCCAGGATGGAAAAGCAGTGACTCAGAGGAACTGATGACCCACACTTGCAAAAGAGTTTCCGCCATTGTGTCACAGGAGTCCAGGGACTTGCAAAGGGAAATTTGACTACACATCTGACCTTAGAAGAATCCACCCCTAGAGGGTTCATGTTGCTTGATCCTGATCCTGCCTAACTTGTGCAGTCAGCCCGTAGTGCAGTGAGCACTGGCATCCTAGTATGAAACCTAACATGTTGTTTAGAAATCTTTTTTTTTAAATGTTTATTTATTTTTGAGAAAGGCAGAGACAGAGTACAAGCAGGGGAGGGGTAGAGAGAGAGGGAGACACAGAATCTGAAGCAGGTTCCAGGCTCAGAGTTGTCAGCACAGAGCCCCACACTGGACTCCAACTCACAAATGGTGAGATCATGACCTGAGCCGAAGTCGGATGCCTAACGAACTGAGCCACCCAGGCGCCCCATGTTGTTTAGAAAACTTTATTACAAGACGTCGATATCATTTTGTATTTGATTTGTTACTGTAAGAGTATTTGGGCAGAGTATTATTTGTTTTCTTTTAAGCCAACTTCTTCCACAGCATGGGCCTGACCCTCCTCCCAGAATCGTTCACATGTTCAAGACTCAGCCTGGGACTCTAAAACAGATAATTCACACAGCCACATCCATCTTTCCCAGGCAGTGGAAAGACAAAATCACGACTTTCAAAGGTTATTAGTAAGCAGCCAACACCATGAGAAAGGAATGGTTTCCCTTCTTGAGCACAGAGCCCCAAATATGGTGATTAAAAAGTCTTGCTATTTAATTACTTATTGCAATTAAAACACTATGGTAGCAAAAGTCTTGCTGCTGGAAGCTTCAGTCTGAAATTCAGGCACCTGCGTGTTCATAATACCACTCAACGTGTAAGCCAATAACTGGAGGATACAGCCTCTGATTACATCTGATTGTCATCAGTGATGACAATAAACAAGGCAGAAAGACCAAGTGATACTTGTGGGAAGCTCTAAAAAGGGCCTGGGAAACATTTTCAATCGAGGATACAAGAGAGGGAAAAAAAAAAAAAAAAAATCAACCGAGAGTCACATAGATAAAAGGCAAACTTACTTAAACCAGTCATCAGAGAGCAGTGCAAATTAAAATAACAAAGAGGTATCACTTTACACCTATTAGATCCCCAGATATTGCAAAGCTGAATAATGCCAAGTGTGGTGGGGGCTGTGGGTTATTGGAAACTTCCTGAATTGCTGGGGGATGGGGGTACTGGGGTTGCCATTCTAGAGAGAATCAGATCGGAGTGTCCATCTCATGGGGCTGCTATGAAGATTAAATGAAATAATAAATGTACAACATTTAGCACAGCACCTGGCAAGTAGCAAGTGATTAATAGATTAATAATTGGATTATCAGGGCATGGGACTAGATCTGGGCAGGGTAGGATTATTACATTATTCTCAGAAACGGCTGGTCCAGATTGTTCCCTTTGATGGTGTAAGGAAAGGTTGGGGGGGGAAACACCCCTTCTAGTCCACTGGCACATCTGTCACCCTCTCCGAAGCCTCTATCCATTCCCTCCGTATAGTGGCCTGAGGAGTCTGAGGACTAAGGAAGAACAGAGAGACTCGCGGGGGAGCCCCTCGCCTCTGAAACAGGGACTCAGCTACCGGCAGGTGGGATGATACTCAGGTCCTTCCCACTGGTGGGGAAGAGAAACTCATTGCCAGTGACAACCTTCTCTTTGAAAGGTACGTGGCAACAGATAAAGATTTCTGAGGAGGGGAAAAAAATGATCAGGTTAGTCCCTGCCACAAGCCACCCACAGAGAAACTCAAGTCCTATTTTGAGCAGGAAAAGGGTAGAATCAGGAGAGAGATGTACATTTTTCTCCCAGCGACCACACAAGTCTAAGTATTCTTTACAGGCTTAATTGCCACATAACCTTTAACTTGATAAATGTGTTTTAAAAATAATAACTGTGGCCAGAATGAGAGCTTTGAAAAGTAGCACCAAGCAGCTTGTAAATCTACATCAAACGGTTCAAGGACACTGAAGGCCACTGGCTTGAGAAAAGGACCCTGTTGTCAGGGAAGAAAGCTGCAAGGAAATAAAGCTTGGTTATCATGCTGATGTGATGTATGTCATCATTTACTTGAGTTAATCATTTAACCATCAATATTTTTCTCATCGTAACAGACCTTGGGGAAAGAAAAAAAGAAAAATTCAATCAACTTTAACGGAAAGCAAAAGACAGGAAGAAACAATTCACCTTAGATTCTGTCTCTTCCAAACTCAACTCCTTTTCTGGCTTTCCCAAATATAATCTTACTCAGTTAAGCTTCTAACATATAGATATATTTTTACATTCTGCTTTTGCTTACTTAAGCACTGATTAACATTCTCTACTGGGAGGTGTCATATTGATTAATGTTTAAATTTAGCAATGTAAAAGTAGAAATAACGTCAGTAATTAAAGTACATACAGCAATTTCCTTCAGTGCCCTTTTGCTCTTGCCCGTAAGAGGTTGGGGTCACAAAGGGAAACTTTTTAGCACTTTTTCTCAAGGGAAAGGGGCCATTTGGAGGTTATGTATATTTTGCTGTAGAACTGGCTTAGAGCAGTGATGTCTGCTGACTACTTTTCAGGAACTGCCGGGTGGGTGTGCTGAGCAGATGAATGAACGGTGCTGAAAGTGTCCAGAGGAAGCAGCTTTTTTGTGTGTTGAGGTGGGGGTGGGTGGGTGGAGGATAGAGATACAGGAAAAGACAAAAGGCAGTGTGGTCAGGCCCAGCCTGGCCTGGGTTCAGAGTCTGAACCTTCTGTTTATTTTTGAGAGAGAGAAAGAGAGAAGGCACACACGTGCACCAACGAGTTGGGGGTGGGGGCGGGGAGAGGGAAAGAGAGAATCCCAAGCAGCCTCTGAGCTGTCAGTGTGGAGCTTGTCCTCAGGGCTTGACCCCACAAGCCACGAGATCATGACCTGAGCCCAAATCAAGAGTCGGCCACCCAACCGAGTCACCCAGGCGCCCCATGCCGGCTGAACCTTTTGAAGGGGAGCATTCTCCCCACTCCTCTCATGTAGTGGCAGATGGGAGGGAACCCAGAACACGTTGGCACCTTTACAGTCTTGCCACTTCGGGAGTACTGGGAGGACATCGGCTGAAGGGGCAATGGTGAGGGGCTTCCCACAAGGCTTTGCTGGCAGGAGCATGAATGGTAGCTGGAGAAAAGTCTGTGAGGGACATGACATTGAGCCTGGCTTGAACAGGCTGCTGAGGGAGGACCTCCAGTCATTTTACTGTTGGACAATGAATGGCACTATTCTTTCCAATGGGAAGAGGAGGGCTGGCAATGTACTATATTTACAGGCCTGCCAGGCTACCTTGGGCTTTATGTGGAACCATCTCCTATCTGTTCACAACCAAAGACACAAATGGCTGCCCTTCACTTGGGACAGTGGTATGTAACCAGCCCTGATGAGATCAGCCGTTTGGTCTGGATGAAGAAAAGTTTGCAGGGCTGGAGGGGGTGGGGTGGGGAGGGGGTTGAACAGTTCAAGATGGCGATGTAGGAAAATTTTGAACTCACCTGCCCCCCATAGAAACAGTGAATTTACAGCTACATATGAAACAATTTCCTAAAAAAAAAAAAAAAAAAAAAAAAAAAAAAAAAAA
>NW_024412403.1:73854085-73862012 GCF_014898765.1 Herpailurus yagouaroundi | reverse complement strand
AAAAAAAAAAAAAAAAAAAAAAAAAAAAAAAATCAAACCTAAAGGCTGGCTGAGTGGTCACTATACATCAGCAAATGAGGCTTGGCGGGTTACCACACCCAGGGCCCTGAACACTGAAGCAGGTAGGAAGGCTGAGGCACAACTTTGTCATAAACCCCACCCCTGGCGTGTGACTCAAAATTGGGAGGGAACTCAAAATCCAGAGCTTCTCCATGAGGAGCAAAGGGTTTGAACCCCACATCAGGCATCCTAAATTTTAAGACCTGCGCCTGAGAGACGGGTCTAATTTTAAAAAGTAACAGGGTGCAGGTCCTGACAGCCATAAGACTGTATCGATCTGAGAAATCACTCTTGAAGGGCTCGCATACTTGGACCCACCGGCCCCAGGCCCAGTTCAAAGGCAGTAGATCCATGGTGCCCAGACCTGTGGGGAAGATGCTTACCTGCTGATGTTAAAGAATCAGCTTGAGGGGCAGGCAATGAATGTAACAGACATCTCAGAGCCTGCTGGGACATTCCAGGGTCAGAGGTGGGTGGGTACCATCTTTGTGCTCTCCCTCTGCCACACGCCAAGACACCAGTATCTCCCAGAAGGGATCTTTTTTCACATGTGTCTGGTGCCCTGATTTTTGTAGCTGCTCCCCACGGGATCCCTCTTGATTGCCTCACCCTGGAGCCCAAAGGAGCTTGTGTCCCTGGTCTAATGAGAACTGTAACCATCAGAGTCATCCAAAAGGGAGCTTATACCCTTGTCTTGTGCCCTGATTTTTATGGCTGCTGGCAGGAGACACTTCTACATCACCTGGTCTGGTGGCCAGTGGGGTTTACACGTATGGGTCCTACAGGACTCTATATTATTTGCATACTTTTAAAAGCTGGTTTTCATATTTCCTTGGCTTTTAGACTTGTTTCCCCCATTTTAATGGATGCTGTCCAGGGGGATATCCCTTGATTTCCTGGCTCTAGTGGCCAGGGGACTTACATCCCTGGGTCCCACAGGACTGTGGCAATCAGAGACAGTTGGCAGGCTACCATGCTCAGGACACTCCCAGTCTTTCTGTGAAAGAGCCTCTTTGCCTGTCCTGGAGCTTTGGCATGAGAGACAGGATTCAGGTTTGATGCATATCTAGTGGCCTACAGAGCTGCTCTCAAGGAATACAGACTGTAGACGCCATCTTGGCACTCTCTCTCTGCCTCATTCCAGCTCACCAGGATCTCCAAGAGAAGAGCTTAAACACTTGTCTGGAGCCCCAGTCTTTGTGGCTGCCATTCTAGGGACACTTCCAGATTGCCTGGCTCTGGTGGCAGCAGGGCTTATGCTTGGGGTCCCACAGGGCTCTATATATTTGCATATTTTTAACCAGCTGCTGCCTGAAGGTCTAGTTTCAATAGGCCTGAGGCTAGGTGCTAAGATCCTCCCCTTTGGGACAGGGACAGGTCTTGGCAGATACTTAACTACTGGGAGCTATTAAACACATAATAGGGTGCTCGGACAAGCACACAAGTTTGAGAGACAACCAAGAGCCAGGGCAGGTTTAAGCCACAAGACTCCTCTCCTACATGAACTGGTTTACATGTATTTTTCTGAACTGACTGATTACTAGCAATGAAATTGAATCAGTAATTTTAAAAAACCTTCCAACACACAAAAGCCCAGAACCAGACAGCTTTACTAGTGAATTCTCCAAACATTCAAAGAATTAATACTAGTCCTTCTTGAACTCGTGTAGAAAACACAAGAGGAGGGAACTCTTCCAAACTCGTTTCATGAGGCCAACATTACTCTAATACCAAACCAGATAAGGACACCAATATCCCTGATGAACATTTAGGCAAAAATCCTCAAAATATTAGCAAACCAAATTCAACAATATATTAAAAGGATCAAGTGGGATTTATTCCAGGAATGTAAGGCAGGTTCAAATCAAATTAATCAATGTGATATACCACATTAATAAAATGAAAGATAAAAATCATATGATCATGTCAATAGATGCAGAAAAAGCACTTGACAAAATTCAACATCTATTCATGATAAAAACTCTCAACAAAGTGGGTATAGAGGGAGTGTATCTCAACATAATAAAGGCCATATATATCAAGCCCACAACTAACATCATACTCAACAGTGAAAAGCTAAAAGCTTTTCCTCTAAGATCAGGAACAAGACAAGGATGCCTGCCCTTGCCACTTTTATTTAACATAGTACTGGAAGTCCTAGCCAGGGCAACTAGGCAAGAAAAATAAATAGAAGTTATCCAAATTGGAAAGGAAGAAGTAAAACGCTCATTACTTGCAGATGACATGGTATTGTATGTAGAAAACCCAAAAGACTCCATCAAAAAACTGTTGGAATAAACAAATTCGGTAGTATTGCCGGATCCAAAAGCAATACTCAAAAATCTGTTGCACTTCTATATATTAACGATGAAATATCGAAGGAAAACTTGAGAAAATCCCATTTACAACTGCATCAAAAAGAATGAAGTACCTAGGAATAAACTTAACCAAAGAGGTGAAAGACTTGCACACTGAAACCACAAGACATTAAGGAAGAAATTGAAGAAGACACAAAGAAATGGGAAGATATTCCATGCTCATGGATTGAAAGAATTAACATTGATATAATGTCCATACTACCCAAAGCAATCTACAGATTTAGTACAATCCCTATCAAATTCCAATAGCATTTTTTCACAGACATAGAACAAATAATCCTAAAATATTTATAGAACCACAAAGACCCTGAGTAGCCAAAGTAATCTTAAGAAAGAAGAACAAAGCTGGAGACATCACACTCCCTGATTTCAAGCTTTTACAAAGTTATTATAATATAGTATGGTATTGGCCTAAAAACTGATACATAGAACACTGTAACAGAATAGAGAGCCCACAAATAAACACATGTATATATATGGTCAATTAATTTACGACCAAGGAGCTAAGAATACACAATTGGAAAGGACAGTCTATTCAATAAATGATGTTGGGAAAAGTGGACAGAAGAATGAATGGCAAAAGAATGGTAATGAATGGTAAAAGAAACTGGCAAAAGAATGAAATTGGACCACCATGCCCAAAAATTAACTCAAAATGAATGAAAGACTTGAACATGAGACCCAACACCATAAAACTCCTGGTAGAAAACATAGGCAGTAAGCTCCTTGACTTAGGACTTGGTGATGATTTTTTAAAACTCTCGGGGCGCCTGGGTGGCGCAGTCGGTTAAGCGTCCGACTTCAGCCAGGTCACGATCTCGCGGTCCGGGAGTTCGAGCCCCGCGTCAGGCCCTGGGCTGATGGCTCAGAGCCTGGAGCCTGTTTCCAATTCTGTGTCTCCCTCTCTCTCTGCCCCTCCCCCGTTCATGCTCTGTCTCTCTCTGTCCTAAAAATAAATAAACGTTGGAAAAAAAAAATAAAAAAAAAATAAAATAAAAAATAAAACTCTGACACCAATAGCAAAAGCAACAGAAATGAAAATAAACAACGGGACTACATCAAACTAAAGAGCTTCTGCACAGCGAAAGCAACCATAAACAAAATGAAAAGGCAACGTATTGAGTGGAAGAAAATATTTGCAAGTCATATATCTGTTAAAGGGTTCATGTTCAAAATATATAAAGAACTCCTATAACTCAATAGCAAAAAAAAAAAAAAAAGGCAACTAATTAAAGACTGGGCAGAGGATCTAAAGAGCATTTTTGAAAGAAGACATACAGATGGCCAACAGGCAAATGAAAAGATGCTCAACATCATCAGGAAAAGGCACATCAAAACCACAATGAAGTATTACTTCACACCTGTTAGAATAACTGCTATCAAAAAGACAAGAGATAATAAGTGCTGGTAAGGATGTGGAGAAAAGGGAACCCTTATGCACTGCTGTTGGGAATGCAGATTGGTGCAGCCACTGTGGAAAATAGTATGAAGTTTCCTGAAAAAAATTACAAGTAGAACTACCATACAATACAGCAATTCCACCTCTGGGTATTTATCCGAAGAAAACAAAAACACTAACTCAGGAAGATACACGTATCCCATGTCCTTTGCAGCATTATTTACAATAGCCAAGATCTGGAAACGACCTGAGTCCATTGATGGATAAACAGATAAAGAAACTGTGGTATATACAATAGACTGTTATTCAGCCATAAAAAAGAATGAAATCTTGTTATTTGTGACAATATGGATGGACCTCAAGGGCATTATGCTAAGTGAAATAAGTCAGACAGAGAGAGATAAATACTGTACGATCTGTCTTATATGTGGAATCTAAAAAAGAAAAATCAAGCTCACAGATACAGAGAACGTTTTTGGTGATTGGCAAAGATAGGGGATTAGAGGGGTAGGAAAATGGATGAAGGAGGTCATAAAGTAAAAAAAAAAAAAAACTTAAATAAAAAATAAAAGTAGATTAGAAAAGAGAAGGTATAAGTGAATCCTGTTCTTTGAACCTATGGTTACATACAGATGTAAATATTTGAAAAAGCTTTTATTCAAATAACCCAGGCTCATATCTGGGTGTTACATGTGCAATTAATTAAACTAAATTTTGGTTACTTTTTAAATTAAAAAATAGACATTCCATTATGGACAATGTTTACTATTACTATTGTTTGATATTATGCATTAATAAGTAATATCCGTGATGGATACACATTTTTCTCAAGGTAATATGCATCTTGGCTTTGGGAATAAATTGTTAATATGCTTTTAAAAATATAAGAATCAGCTAGTATACTGCAGTCTTTATTTTAAGAAAAGTTAATTATTCCTTCAGGATGTATATTTTGACCATGGAACAGCTATAAAATCAAGTCAAAGGGCTTTGTGGAATTAAAAACAAATCCTGAAAATAAAACAACCCATGTGTTGAAAAGGAGAGAAGGGAGGAAAGAAGGAAGGAAGGAAGGAAGGGAGGAAGGAAGGAAGGAAGGGAGGAAAGAAGGTGAGAAGGAAGGGAGGAAGGGAGGGAGGGAGGAAGGAAAAGCTTGGGCTGACAGAGGCAAGCAGATGACCTGTTTACCATCGGAAGGCCCAGGTCGGAGGGCTCATGGATGTTAGCTTGGCACTGCCTCAGTGACTGCTTATAGGGCTTAGAGGTAATGTTCGCTTCTGTTTGTTTTTCGTTTTGAGGCCCTTGCCTGGTTTGAAACTTTTCATCTCAGGCAGTTTTGTCATCAGCATTGTGTCTCTTGCTGAGGAAGGTAAGTAGCTCTCATGTGAGGGGAGGCAGTCCCCTGCAGTGTGGGAGCACTGTCTTGGGAATGAGCCAGCCTAGGTTCCAGCTCCATCTCTTTATCAACTTCAGCAAGGTTTTTAACCTTCTCAAGCCTCAGTGTCTCTATGTGTGTGCAGAATAACCCCTCTGGCTTCCAGCCGGCACTGGGTTATGACCAGAAAACTAACCATTGTAGAATTGCCTTTTGGAAGCCACCCCTCTTACACAGAAAGCCAGCCCTCCGTGAAAAAACCTTGGAAAAGAAGAGCACAAGGAGAGGGAACCACAGACAAGCCAGTGAGCCCTGGCCCAAGGTGGCTCTTATGGGATGCCTGAGCCTCCCTTTCACAGAGTTGGTATCTGCAGAGAATAACAGGCCCTTTAAAAATGGGTGTGGATACCTCGGAGTGCCTAGCACTTTACAATCCACACACATTAGCTAGTGTGCTCGGCAGACTGCTCCTGGAAGTTTCCTCTCTTGCAGAAAGTCCTTCCACCTGGATGTGGTGTTTCCCAGCCCTGCCACCAGATAGCTCCTCACAGCCCCAAAGAGCACAGCAATCTCTCCACAAGGGAACCGGCTGAACGGGGGGGGGGGGGAGGGGAAGACTGTGAAGATGGGCCGTTTCCCTCATCCATCCACATCTCACCCCTGCCTCCAGCACAGTGCTGCCTCACCTCCTTGGGTCAGCTTCAGAATTGCTTAGTTCTGCCTCCAAGCTGAGCCGTGTCCCCTGGGAGGAGGGCCGGCCTGAGGCTGCACCTCTGCCAGGGGCTGGTTGGTCCGCCTTCCAGTGCAATTTAAGCCGGAGCTGGAGCGCTTCCTTCCCCTGCGCTTTGTCTGATGTTGGAGAAGAGCGACCTCTAGTGTAGTTCTTGGAAGAGAAGCGACGGCTTCCTCCCGCCTGGGGGAGGCCCGCTGAGATCAATCCTGCCTGGGAGTGAGAGGGGTAGAGCTTACCTCGGGGCGGCTGAGAGAGGTGGGGAGGACCGACAGCGCGGACTCTTGAATTCAAGGAAGCTTGACCTTGCACAGATGGCTTGTCAGGCCTGCTCTTGGGCACGAGCACATCTATCTCTGATTCTCCTGTCTAGTTAACACCCGAGACTCAGGTGTTGGAGCAGCTCACCCCTCACCCGTGATTCACCCGGATGCAGCAGGCTCACCTGCCGTGACTGAGAAGGGGAAGCTGGGAAAGGCATCAAGCAGTGCGTCTGGGTACGAACGAGGGCACCTGGTTGTCTCTTGAAAGCACCGACCCTCAGGTGGTCTCCACCTGTGCCTCTGTCGACCTGCAATGGCCAGTCGGTCAGTCCTATCTTCAGCAAGGGTTGGGGGCGGGGGGAGGGGGGGGAGCTTATCCATGTGTAAGCAGACCAATGTCGGGTGGCAAACCCCGTGACGCAGCAGGACTGCCTGGTGACTGTGACTTTTCCAGGTCCCACTCTCTTCATCAACACCACCCCATTCTTTGAGATGGACAGTCCACATTTTTTCCCATGTAAAGAGCTACACAATTCGAATTAAACCCCCCCTTCCCTTCTAAACAGACTGCCTTGCCTAAGCCCCACCCTGTAAGGAATTTGAGAGGGGCCGCCCGCCACAGGCCCTGATTTCCATGCGCTTAGGAGGCAGGGGCTTCCGGAAAAGAAGTGATACAAGCAAGGTCGAAAGGGGAAGGCACCGTCCACACTACCCCCGCTCCCTTCTCAGTCTTGGAAATACATTCAGAGCCCTTTTTTTTTTTTTTTTTTTTTTTGCTGCTGTTGTTTCCTATGAATTCTAATCGATCTCCAACACTATGTGACTTTACTGAATTTAGTGAGACCCAAAACACCTGCACCTACAAGGTAAAATTGAGTGTTCTTTGTGTATAATTTTCGCCAATCCTATTTCTAATCATAAGGTGACCACCCATCCCAGTCTGCCTGGGACTGCCCTGGTTTACATCTGTCTCCCTGGCGTAGTTATTAATGTTATTCCCTTCCACTCTGAAGAGGGTCCCATTTAGATGGTAAATGACATGGTCACCCTAATCGCAGGTAATCTCTGTAAGAAAACATTAAGGCATTAGGATTGAGAGGATGTGAGAGATAAGGTTCCCTGGAATTTGAGATGTAAATTGGTCATTACAATCTTGGCATAATTTGCTCTAAGCTTCTCAGCAGCTGGAGTGAAAGAAAAACATGAATGAAGGGCTGGGAAGTTGATTCTGTCTTGTAAAATGATGCATATTATGTCTTCTGAAGGGACACGCTTATCAGGCCCTACATTTTAGGAGGAATTTTGAGCATAAATTATTATATAAGGGCCACGGAATAACATAAGGGACCGTGTCTTCAGTGGTAGTTTTTGCAGAAGTTTCTGTGTGGCTATTGTTTATATTGGTCCTCAGAATGACTGTGGTTTTCTAAGTCTCTCTCTTCCTCTGTGACAAAGAGTCCTCTCGGGGAGGAACTAAAAATTCTTTCACAGGGCTTAACTGAGATAATATGTATGCAAGTACCAACTAGACTATAAAAATCAAAACTTTCGTTCTTATTAACTTGTCCAAAATTCCCCTTTTATTGATGGGAAGGCCCAGAGCAGGAGGAAGTTATTAGTGGCAAAACTGGGGCTAAGACTCCTGTTTCACTCTAAATGCTAATAAAACCTTATATCGCTGCTCACCAAGACATTACTGAGCTACCATCAGGCCACCAGTGG